>NC_049243.1:21975454-22282807 GCF_011100685.1 Canis lupus familiaris
AGCTAAGATTTCCATCTGACATTGATTTTCGGATTTCATTGCTACAAGGGAAAAGTCTTATCTCAAAAATTCATACACTGAACACTAGACCATTTTGTAAAAATACTTTAGCTCAAGCATCAAAAACAGTGACAGGGAACAGCTACTCATACTGAGATGCAGTCTTGTGTGAATTCCAATAACTATGAGACATTTTCCTACAGATTGCAGAATATAGACACTGAAAGCTCTATCTGCTTGCATCCCATACTATTTCATGGGTAAAGGGAACTGAACATAATAGACGGGAAATGACAATAAAATTTATAGATCAAAGATGCTTAGTAAAGGTAATATGCATTTATGGCATGAAAACAATGTGCACTTATTCATTTCTTTGCTTCTATTTTAACCATTAAGGCACTTTGTGTATCCAATGACAGAAGGCCTGCCAGGATGAAAAAAAAAAGCTTAAATGTGACAGTTCCTTTAAATTCCATACCTTATTTAAAATCCAATTTAAGAAAAATTTCAAATATGAACTATTTTCTCTAACATTTGGTTGGAAAATTTTTATGCAGTTTGGGAGTAGTCATTAGATCACTCCAAGATCAGAAAACCTAGATCTCATTCTAGTGTTATCACTAGCCAGCTCTGTGGCCTAGGGCAAGCTACTCCATCTTTCTTGTCATCAAGCTATGCTTCAGTAGTATGAATATATAATCTCTATGGTCCCTCACAAATAGCCCGTGAATTTTTTTTTACTTAAATACTATCTTTAAGTAGTTAATATTGTAGTTTCTGAAACTATGGTTGCTGTGGTTATATTCCAGTTCCATTCATTGCTACTTGTGTGAATTCAAGCAAATATGTAATTTCTGTATGTCTCAGTTTCCCTATGTGTAGAACTAGAATAATAATAATGGACCTGTTGTCAGAATTAAATGCTTCTAATATGTAAGCTTTCTTCTATTTTAACATATCTCAAAGCAGAATACATACTAAAGAAATAAAAAATAAGCTTTCCCAGAGTTTAATCAACAGCATTTTTTCTCAATAGTAGATGAAATTATAGCATGTTTTATACTAAGATGTTATACAATAACATCTTAACATTTTAAGTTAGACAAAATTTGGTAATACACATGAAATGCTTGGGATAATGTCTGATTCAAAAAAATTACGCAATAGCTAACATTTCTCTGTAAGTAAGCAATAATTGTTATATCTAGGTTAAGCATGATGGGTAAAGTCTGATAATTTAAAAATGAGTAAAAGCTTGCTAGTCACACAGCCTTCATTCCATTTTGTATCTAAAGTCATAACATAATAACTTGATTCATATTAATCAACATCAGCTAACAAAAAATACGACTTTCTCCTTGACAGTATAGTTTTATTTAATTAATTTTTTTATGATTAAAAGACCTAACATTTTTTTTTTGCTTTAGTAAGGTAAATAAAGAGGGAAAATATAAATTGTGAAAAAAAAAGTAATATATTTACCAGGCTTACCACATTATTTGATATAAAGGAAAAAAACAGCATAGCACAAGAAGCAATTTTGTAGGTTATAATCACCTTTCATCAATTCTCAAGAATGGTTAATACTAGATTAATAACTTTTAAGGAACTGGTTATGGAAACTATCCCCGTTGATATTGGTCTACAGATATTAAGCATTTATACAGAAACCCTATCTCACAGAATGCTTTATAGCACTTCGATCCATTATTGTGTTATACTGGATGAAATAAGGGTGACTCATGAGAGAAATTTCCAGTTCTATACACTTGAAATTACACAGTAATGATGAAAAATCAAAGGGTTAAATTATAGTTCTTCTCTCAACTGTCAAGTGACTGAGATTTTGCAGAACAAGAGAAAATAAAAGTGGAACATAAGGAAGAATATATGCTATAGGGTTAGAAGGATGTTTGAATACTTAGATCTGCATAAAGAAAAAGAAAAAATGCAAAGGAAGCATTAGGCATAAAACGGTCTAAAATATCACGTTATCCTTTTTCCATCTCAATTAATAATTTGTTAGAAAAGAGTTTGCTTACTCAATCAAATTTCTATTAAAGTAGTTTCTCTGACCTACATTACTACTAGGAGTTTTGAAAATGGTAGATTCCTTTACTTGGCAAAAACAAATGCAAAAACTCTGTACTACTACTGCAAATTAAAATATTTTCAATACCTTTAAGGAAATGGGGGGGGGGGGGACCTAGCTTCAATGAGAAAATAGAGTACATAATAACACACTCATACTTGCATATATACATATACATATTATATGTCTAGCTACAATCTACATGTTAGGACTGAAACATGTGTACATGAAACACATATCTGTGTATTAATAGTAGAGTTAACTATTGAAACACAATTCCTTAAGAATATTGACCTTAAAAAATTGATCTTCTATTTTACAGTGTGAACACACTTGACATTACTGAACTGTAACTTTAAAATGATTAAATGGTAAATGTTACGTTATGTGTTTTATACCACAATTTTAATAAATTAAAAGAAAGATAACAGATTCTTATATTCAGTCATGTTAGAATAATTGGTGCTGGAATAGCCCTCCCAATATAAAAAAAGAAAAAAAAGAATAAAATATGGATCTTCTACATTTTATAATGGATAGACTCATTTAAAAAAAAAAGGAAAGTAATTTTTATTTTAAAACCAAATATACAAGGAAATAAAGGATCAAGCTGAGAAAAGACAGAAAAAAGGGACAAGATTAATGGAAGTTCCAGTTAACCTGTTCATATTAAGCAACATTGTCTTTTTTATCTTCCTTAAGTATAAGGAATGAAACAAATCAGTCTTTCAACAAATAGATGTTTGTATCTTTCAGCTCAATTACTAAAAATGACTCAATTAAGAATCTTTAACTCCAAAAGAACGTTACTCATTATTTTCTCCAAAGCTAGGTAATAATCAACACCTTGCATTCAATGACAGGAACATCATATTAAGTTAGATTATTACCAAAGAGGAAAAATATTATTTGCTTTTTGTTCTAAAATTATTTCAGTTGTTTAAAGAAGTACTAGTATAAAATATAAACATAAAGGAGGATGGCAAGAAAATATTTATAATAGTTAAGTCAGGCTATATAAAATCACTAGGAAAATGCAAATTGCTCAATTCTAACATGGTCTCTATAGAGATACGGCATACCTCGTAATGGCTTTCTTCATTCTCCTGAATGTGGAAACCCGCAGAGCTGGGACATTTCTGAGGAGTGACAGGAATATTGTCACTTTTGCTGTGTGAGTTACACTGAAAGAGATTACCAAATAATTGTGACAAACTACTCCACATGTAGAGTGTCTATTGAGAGACATGGTTGCTTGCTAAGAATCTAATTAAAGGAGTACCATTTGAACTAGGGTCTACACTCACTGGAACATGCATTAACATGGAGCCTTTTCCAAAAGAGATTAAAAATGTCCCCAGGATAAACAAATTGTCAAGATGTTTTAAGTAAAACTAAAGAAATCTCAAATGTAGTTCTTTTATTTCTACACTGTCTTTTTTAAAGCAATATGATTATGCTTATGATGTTAGTAGCTAAATCTTCCATGTGCTACTATTTGTGTGAGTTATTATTCAAGTGCTTGATATATATCATACACATCTCTACATAGATATTATTATTATCTCCACTTACAGTTGAGGAAAATTAGGCATATAAAATACCCTTCCCCAAGGTTGGGCTGCCTGCCCGGGTTTCTGGGACCACACTCCGTATATTATAAATTACATGCACAGCTTTTATAAATGATACATTTGAAGCAAACAAAGGTGAAAAACTAAATGTTTAAAGTCTTAAAATATTACTTCACTTTTCTTCTGTGCCAAATATCAAGTATTTTTTGAAACAGGTTAACTAAAATAATTCACTTAGAAAAGGATGTGAATTGTGGTATATAAGACATTAAATTATGGCTTGATCTTTCTCCATGAAAATATTAAAATGGTTGTTTTCCATATTCTTCACAATATTTTTTTATGTGAAAATAAGATATTATTTGCTTCCTTTTATCCTTGCTACCTTCTTTCCTAAATCTCTTATTAGATTCAAGGCAAGGAATATTTATACATATTGCTGTCTGGCCCTATATTAACCATAACATTGGAGTTTTAAAGGCTTCTACATTAATGAAAGATGTTGTAGAGCCTTCAAAAAAAAGTTCACCATTAGTATATAACCTTTCCTCTTTCATAAGACTATAACATATGAACAGATTTGGATGACATAAGTAGGGAAGATGATATTTTTTCAAACTGGTATGGCACATTTTCAATTAACTAATGAAATTTTCCTTTGCCCATGCCAAGGAATAATCTGTTAGAAAATGAGTATCAAAGACATTTTAAAAAGCAAATTAATTTTAGAGTTTAGTGCAAGTTCAGTGTATTTTCACCTCAAGACCCTATCTTATATTTAAATATATTTTTAAACACATTACATTCTTTTAGGCTTTTTACTTTGAAATAATTTTAAACACAGAAGAGCAGCAAAAAAGAATTCTAGGATCCTCTGTATTACTATTTCAAGTATATCAATTAGTTATCTCATTGTTAGTTTAAGGGAAATAGCAATATGACAGACTAGGAAGGCATGACACTTAAGCCCAAACCATTTTAGAAATTTTTTCTCATGAAAAAAATATTTTGTTCCTGTCCTCTGTACAAACAGTATCATTTCAGCCATGTTCAAAACTTACCTCCTCTAGGAACTTTTCATGTGTAAGTAAATAAATAGCAATAGTCATTTTAACCTCTGCTTGCAAACTAAGTACTTTCTAGGTGTACTTTGTAAAATGCTGCTCTGACAGCTTAATTCTTGGAATGTGCCTGGTTTGTCTGAACAACTTCACTGTTAATTATGAAGGATCTTTCGTATATCTCTCCAAATAATGGAGAGGCTTCCCTTGCTAGAAATCTCTAAATATAAAAGCTTAGACCTTAAAACTGTTATTTTCATCTGTGATGCTCCTAGACATTTTAATCATTCAACTCCTATCCCTTGTCTCTCTTCATACCTATTCATGTTGATCAATCTTTTTAAAACATCTCATGTCTTATGCAGTTTTTCACCCTAGAAACATTTCAAGTCCTATGGCCTGGTAGTGGCTCACAGCCTGGCAATATACTAGGATCACCTGGGGAGCTTTAAAAAAATATCAGTAACTGAGCCCTACCTCACACCAGATGGATTAGAGCTCAGGCAAAAACATGGTTTAAATACCCAGGTAATTCTGATGTGTAGCCAGTTTAGAATCACTGAGTTAACATTTCCTTGTCTGGTGCTCAGGACAATAAAGCAAATTTTGGCTTCACTCCTCTTTTAATCTGATCTCATGCTCTTTAGCATTTGTTCTTCCTTTTCCTTATTAATCTGTCACATATTAGGAGGGTTTTTTATTTTTTAAGGATTGTATCATAATGCTTCTGAATGTGAAAAAAAATCCTATGTTTGTATAATACTTTACACCTTTACATATAAGATTTTATGTATCATCTACCAGAAACCTCTGCAGAGAGAAGAAACATAAACCTTCCTTAACAGATGGGGAAGACAGAGGTTCAGATATATTCAGTGTCCTTTGTGCAATGATTTGCCGAGCAAAAGCATTCCTAAGTGACAAAACTCAGGCTATTTCTCCTCTGCCACATTTCCCTTAAGGATTTTGTTTATTTGCTCATTCATTCAGATATTCTGTTCTGCTTGTTTGTTCATTTGATCATCAGATATTTACTGAGTGCATGCTATGTGTCAGGATTTTATTGGTTAAGATACGGCATTTAAGATCTATAATACTACAGCAGTGAAACTACATACATAGAAATAACCACCACGATATGTGAAAATGCCACATGAAAATGTATCCACAGTTTCCTTAGGGACAAAGAAGACAGAATGACTACACTCCTGAGTTTGATGAATGGGAAGAATCTAGAAAGATGAGCCAGTAAGGGAATCGTGGTTAGCACACATTCACAACAGAACAGATAGCATATGCAAAGGCTCGAAGACATGAATTCTTGTGACTATGTGAGCTACAAGGATTTCGCCAGTGATTTAATTGTGGACCCTTTGAGGATTAATTTGAGGATAGGGAGAAGTTATTAGAGCAATAAATTTAACAGCAGATCCAATGATGAGAAGTTACAGAATAGGGCTTCGCATAAGACAGGATTATCAAATAATGTGATACGTAAGCGCTCCACTCTGGTGGTATCAAAGTGTTAAGTCACCTTCCTCTCTCTCATATTCAGTAAAGAAATATAAGCAAACTGAGTGTGTTTGCAATATTACTGTGACCCCTGAGTCAGTCCCTTCATCCCAACAAGATCTCAACCCTAAGTCTCTCCTATGTCTAATTCTAGAGCAGCCTCTGTTTGTAAAGCAGGAAATGGCATCAAAGGAAAAGTTTAATCCACTTTTCCTTCCTCACTTTTTAAATATTTTTAGTGTTATGATGTAAATAGCCTCTGGAGATTATAAATCTATGAGCTTGGGGTAAAAATAGAAAAGAAATTTAAAAATAACTATAAACAATATTTTGAGATCAGATATTATAAATAGCCAAAACCTTAAGGAAACAAGTTCTTAAGTGCAAAACAATTTAATCACTATGAATCCTTTCTAACAAGTTTCTATTTCAGGGAGAGCTGTAGCCTGAAATGGAAAGAAGATTTATTATAAATGTCTCAAGATTTCACCCACTAAATTTTTTTGTTTGCCAAATTTGATGTGAATAACTATATAATGAATTATGGTTAAGATGATTTTGCTAAATCAGATTTCTCATTACAGACAAATCACTTGAGAGGTCCAGAGCTCATAACAACAATCATATTAAATGGAAATCACTGTAAATACATTAGTTTTATACTTTAAAATCCATTTGATGTTTTCCACTACCTATGATTAATAGTCTCGCTTTTAATATGTGGATAAGTCTTGCTTCTCCAAAACACCCATTATAGTTCTTGGGAAATTGTCATTCACTACCTACAGAAATAACAAGAAGAAGGAGAAGGAGAAGGAGAAGGAGAAGGAGAAGGAGAAGAAGAAGAAGAAGAAGAAGAAGAAGAAGAAGAAGAAGAAGAAGAAGAAGAAGAAAAGAAGAAGAAGAAGAAAAGAAGAAGAAGAAGAAGGAGAAGAAGTCGTCAAAGGGAAGGGGGAGGGAGAGAGGGAGGTGGAGGAAAGAAAAAGAGATATCATACCTACTCAAACTTGCCTCATGGTCATGAATATTAGCTTTTTCATTTTTGGCAAATTTCTAAAAAGGGACTTCATAGCCATGATAGTAAGAGAAAAGTATCAACAGTAGCAAAAGCAACAAAAGTTTTATGAAAAATCACATAAACATAGCTAAGACATAGCTGTTTTCTTTGCTAAAAAGAGGGTTCTTTACATTTTCTATCAAACCCTATAGTAGCAACAATATGCCTTTTTATTCTACTCCTCCTACTACCTTCTTATAAAATCAAGGTTGTTTGCTAAAAATCAATGGCACTGTTATAAGTTCTGTGCAATCATTATAGAGGCAGTAGCCTTGTATTTTTATGTTATAGGTTTCATTAAACAATTCCACTTGTTAAAAAAAAAAAACTCCCATTGAAAATGTTATTCCTACCCATTTTAAGAAAGTATTTTTGTGAAGAATTCTTTTTACAAATTATGAAACATTCTTAAAACTTCTGATTAAAAAGAGCTCTAAGGTTAATAAGAAATTCACATGTACAGAAATGAATTTAAAGAACTGTCTGTTTTTGGTGTCTTGAACTTCTCTTCATTCATTCCTTTGGAGGACCCATATGTGTCAGGTTTTCACCATCTCCATTCCACTGAAACTGCTGTCATAACTACCAATGATTTCCACATTAGTAGCTCACAGAGCAATTCTCAGTTCTCATCTCACTTGACACAACTGATGACTCCTTTATTCTGGACATATTTATGTCACTAGGCTTCTAGACACACACACTCATGGTTTTCTTTTCACCTCCATGTTCTCTTTCTGGAATCATTTAACTATTCATGTTGTTGTTGTAAAAATAACTTTTTAATTACAAAACATATGGAAAATGAAATCTAAGTACTTTCTCAGAAAGTATGTTTTCTGATGGTGTTTTCTACTAGCTCCTGACTCTAAAATACTTCCTCAGATAGACACATGAAATTCTTTATTTATAAGCAGACAAGGGAAGAACTCTTAGAACATACCTAAACATGCTTACCTCAAAGAGTATTTCTAGAAACTGATGAAAATTTATAGCTTAGGAGATATATAGTATAGATTCTTACCATTTCTGAAAATGTATTCCAATCACTTACTGTCATGAAACCTACTGTGTTTGAAATCAGGAAGCCTTGAGCCTGTATCAACAGCCTTCTAATATCTTCTATATACCCTTCTCCATTGGCATATTTTCTGCCACCATTAAATATAATTTGAAAACAAAACTAAAATGCCCATCAAACTGTGGTGAATGAACACAAAGGTATTCAGCTTGAGTAATAGGTATTTTGATTTAAAATAAAAAGGCAGTATAATAATTTTTTAAACCAAATGCCATATGAGTACCTATCCAAATCATAAAATACACATGACCAGAATAATCATATCAATTTCAAGGTAGAGATTACTTAAGTAAAATGAGAAACAAAGGTGGACCATCAAAGAATTCAAAAGGAATGTCAACGATATCTTCAATATACAGGAAATCTGTTCATTTAAAAAAAATTGCTTGTTTTGCTCCTCCCTCTAAAAAGACAAAGAGTATTTTTCTTTAAAAATCGGAGACAAATATCACAAAATATTAGCATATTTTAATTCTGGGTATTGGGGAGATATTTTCCTTATTTTTCTTTACTTTCTCTAAATTTTTCAAATACTTGAATATGAATAAGCACATAGGGGAAAAAAGATTAGCATGGCCTTGTTAAAACTCAAAATATTTTTGATGATGGTTGTAAAACAATTTTATAAGCCATAAAATCTTGAAATTTTGCTTCTTCAGAAATTAAGATATCATGTGGGTGTTAGGTGCCTTCTGATTTGGCTCAGGGTCAATTCTCCCCTTCTCAGTGAAAATGTTTTTCTAGGGCACCTGGGTGGCTCAGTGGGTTGAGTCCCTGACTTCAGCTCAGGTCCTGATCTCCAGATCCCGGGATTGAGCTGCGTATGAGGGCATCAAGCTCCTCACCCAGCAGGGAGTCTGCTAGTCCTCACCTTCTGCCCCTACCCCACCTCCATTCCTGCTTTCTTTCTCTCTCTCTCTCTCAAATGAATAAATAAAATCTCTTTTAAAAAGAAATAGAAGTTTCTCTAAAGCCAGGTGAGGAACATGCTAATTTTTCCTTCTATGGTACTACAGCATAAATGTCTTTCTCTACTTCCTTTAAATATGGTTTCACTTTTTTTCACTTCACGAGGGAACATGATCCTCTTCTTGACAGTTTATCACAAGTATATAATACAATGCCTTCAACATTACTAGGTATTTTAAGTGAAAATTTTAAGTGAAATAAAAGAATAAATGAATAAATGCAAGACTTTACAATGATTTGTAGTCACCTAGATTGTTTTGGCTTCTAACTCTCTAATTGATAATTCCTTTGTAGCTGTTTTCTTTTTGCTTGCTTGTTTGTTTTTGTCGTTGTTGTTATTATTCCATGACAGACAAATTCATTGCAAAATTAGTATCCCCTAGAATCCCCAAATTAGCATTTTTGTCTCACAGATGCTATCACAAAAATAAGGTACACTAGCTGCATGGATTGAGACTACTTGCAGTAGAAAAATTAAACAACGCCGTGGTTTTAAGTCTTCATGCTTTGCTTCTCCAAGTGGACCTTAACAATTCATGGCAAGAAATAAGTTTCTTACAGTAATATATTACCTAAATGGATAAATTTGAAGTTACCTACTATATATATGAACAAATAATCCAGTTCAACTCCTGGGTCCTGCAGCATTTCCCTACCCAGGAGACTGCTAAGTTCACCTTTGGTTCTTCTAGAGCAGCAAACCACCTGGTAAGCAAGATGATGAGGATCTACTTCAGAACCCCCTGAAATGAAATAACCCTTGCCATTTTTTCTTTTTAGTTTTCCTTCACTCTTCTTACAGTCCCCATTCCAGACCTCCTTTCAGTCTAGAGACAGACATCATTTCTCCTTCTTCCTTCTTGATGTCTCAAAGGTACTTCCTCTCCTCTCCTTCTTAATAGCAGTTTTTTGTTCCTATTCCAACAAGTCTTTTCATTTTTAATCCAGGTTTGCTCAGTGACTAGCCAGATAGACGTAGTCATACTATTCAACAAACAGCAAAAAGTTGACTGTTCCATGTGGGATATATGAGAAAATAAATTATGATATTTTAGTCCTTTGGCACAGGCCATTCAGTAGACCAGTTTGGTTTCTTCAATTATAGTTCCTGTGATTAAGTGAAATCAAAATTAAAAAAAAAAATTTATTGTGTATTTTGTTGTCGCAAGTAGGTCATATTCAAACATTAGTAGAAACTTTACCTCAATTTACTACATTATGATATACTAAATGAAATCCACTTGTTCCAAAACAGTCAAGTTACAAGGAATAAATTATAATCGTAAAAAAATCCGAACTAAAAAAAATGGAAAAAAATATTAAAAATGTGAAATTAAAGTCTGAGGAAATTCATTAAGAGGTACAAACCCAAGCACCAGATGAGACATTTTATTTTTTTCTTTGCTTAGGAATTTATATCTTTTTTTTAATTTTTTTTTAATTTTTATTTATTTGTGATACAGAGAGAGAGAGAGAATGAGGCAGAGAGACAGGCAGAGGGAGAAGCAGGCTCCATGCACCGGGAGCCCGACGTGGGATTCGATCCCGGGTCTCCAGGATCGCGCCCTGGGCCAAAGGCAGGCGCCAAACCACTGCACCACCCAGGGATCCCTAGGAATTTATATCTTATATGCCATTCCAAAATTCCTATCATTGGCTGGCTGACATTTTTCAGATAATTCTAACAATTTAATAAAATGTATAGGTGACAAGTACCATAACCAAGAAATAGGGTTTTTTTTCAATGTGTTATTGCTTGTGTGATATTTGAAAGCAATCTATTGCCATAAATAAATTTGGTTACTATAAAGTTTTAGCAATTCTGTACATTGTCCATTTCTTGAGAATGCTTTTTCAGTTGATTTTCCTTTTACGCAATGACTTGGAAGGTTTTTCTTAAGGGACTATTCACAAATGCAGAAATAAAGACAGAGATACATTCCAAAAGTAATCATTAGGTTTTTGAAAAGGCTACAGTGGGCTGGATTTTGCCTTCTTTTCTCAATAAAGTATGAGAGAGAGAAGAAAAGGAAAAAAATTGTGAAGTCTTGTAGAATTTTTGACAATGCAATTAAGAGTTAAACAATAACTCCCTAAGTCAATGTTCCTTAGCAAGTTCCCTCTAAATATGCAAAAGCAGAGCCTACATGCTCTTTGAACTGAATATTCAGTGTGCCAAAGATTTCTCACAGTACTAGAGCGCTGGGTACCCAGGTTGAATAAAATTTTGCTAAGTAAATAAATATATAAATAAGCCCATATATTTTCCCACATTTGGCTGTTAATTCTTTCATGAGCAATTACCACCAAGCCTTCTAACTAAGGTTCTGAACTTTAAAATTTCTTCATTGGCCCCTCTTCTTGTATTATTACCTTTCTGTAAAGCCATTTCATAAGAACAATAATATATTGAAAGGTTTCAAATTACAAAACGATTACATGTTATATTGCTTGAGCAAAGACCTATTAATGCCAGTCGACACTGCACATTGTAACTTAATTACGCATTTAAATAAATGATGCAGGCAATGTAGGCCTTTGCAGCTCCGCATACACTTAAGAAAGATGTTAACTTCTGTCCAAATATATTTCAAGTAATACAATAAAGACCTTTTCAGTACTGGGGTTGATCAGGATTATTCATCCTCTATTTTTATTCAAGGCAATTGTTTTGGGGGTTTTGGTAGTTTATTTTAAGTTTACTCCCTTATTCGGTATAATAAAATCCCTGAAACAGGAGTTCTGAAAGAGTACCAAATAGAGTGCTAAACCCAACATATTAGAAAACAATGATATTAGCTATCAAAATGCACAGAAAAGTTCTATGAGCCTATGATAAGATTTTACTTATTTATTCGTGAGAGACACCCAGAGAGAGAGAGAGAGAGAGGCAGAGACAGGAAGAGGGAGAGGCAGGCTCCCTGCAGGGAGCCCGATGTGGTACTTGATCCTGGGTCTCCAGGATCAGGCCCTGAGCCAAAGGCAGGCGCTAAACCACTGAGCCACGCAGGGATCCCTCATATATTTTTTCATAGAAATGATTGCATATATTTGTATATGAAAGAATATGTACATAATAGTACAAGTATTACATTTTTCTAAAAGATTTCACTTTTAACCACATAAAGTATGTGAAAACATATATTAATAAAAATTTTTAAAAGATTTTATTTATCCACTTGACAGAGAGAGAGAGCACAAGGAGGGGAAGCAGCAAACAGAGGGAAAAGGGCAAAGCAGGAAGCCCAGCACAGGGTTCAAACCCAGGACCCTGGATCATGACATGAGCCAAAGGCAGATGCTTACCGCCTGAGCCACCAAGACACCCTTATTTATAAAGTTTTAAATGTGCTATAAATAAACCACAGATACAACACTAAGTTAATGTGTATAATGTCTAACACAAATGCATCCTGGAGTTTAGCGTGAAATATTTCTGAAAAATAATTCTATCAAGAATTATATTTTGAGGGATCCCTGGGTGGCTCAATGGTTTAGTGCCTGCCTTTGGCCCAGGGCGGGATCTTGGAGTCCCAGGATCGAGTCCCATGTCGGGCTTCCTGCGTGGGGCCTGCTTCTCCCTCTGCCTGTGTCTCTGCCTCTCTCTCTCAGTCTGTGTCTCTATGACTAAATAAATAAATAAATAAAATCTTTAAAAATTTTAATTAATTTAAAAATCTTAAAAAATAAAAATAAAAAAATAAAAATCTTAAAAAAAAGAATTATATTTTGAGGGACGACTGGGTGGCTCAGTGGTTGACATCTGCCTTCGGCTCAGGGTATGATCCCAGGGTTTCAGGATCAAGTCTCTCTTGGGACTCCCCAATGGGAGCCTGCTTCTCCCTCTGCCTGTTTCTCTGCCTCTGTGTGTGTGTGTGTGTGTGTATTTTTCATGAAGAAATAAATAATTTTTTTTTTTTTAAAAAACAAGAACTATATTTTGAAATTTCTGTAGTAAAGAGATAATTTTTAAAAAATCTGGGCTGGATATAATTTCCATTAATAGGACTATGTCCTTATATCATGAAAAAATCTTTCCAAAAATAAATATTTAATATAATATTAGCCTTCACTATCTGCATGGTAGTCTTTAACAACAACCTTCAAGTCAGCCTTTAGCCAAAGAAATCCGATAATAAATCTAGAGATCCACATCTAGAGTGCTTTAAAGTGTATTCAAAATTCAAGGCTGTGCCAGTTATTTGAACATTATCTTTCTAGACAAATTCTTGAATAAGTTCAGGGTTTATTACACTTGTCTTCCTGGCAAGCTTTCTAAAACAGACCCTGAATTGGAACCATAGTATTAATAGCCTATACAAAGCAAGAGAACAAGATTTTTTTTGTAGTATACTAAGAACAAACACTACCCATTAAATTCATAATTTTAAGATGTGCTTTTGTAAGTTGAATGTTTCATGTTTTTATTTTAACTCACTTATGGAAATTGTACACTATCAAAAATTGAGTGAAAATTTGCAACTCTTTAATTAATGATTTATTAGAGTTAAGATATTCTAGAATATGGGGAAAGTTCCAACTGGCTCTTTGGGGGGCTTGGAATTGACCGTTAGCCCACTACCATCTGACCATGTGCTTTTGCCTCAGTATTTTTGTCTGTAAAATGGGAAGCTTAGAGTTTAGATCTCCTCCATCTCAGCAAGAGAAGAATGCAGCAGTATTTGTGCTAGATATTACTAGATATGTTAACCAAAACTTAAAAATAGTTTTTTTCCCAAATATAAATCTCTAAATTTAGATCCTTATAAAGTAGCATAAATAATTTAGTTGATAAAGGAAACTGCAGGAAAGTGGAAACTTTACCACTGATTCTGCTATAATCATTTGCTCTCATCCTGCTGATAGTTTAGGAAATGTATGTGGCTGTATTAAAACTAAGGTAAAACTATAACTCTCATGCTCTATATACATATTTTTATTCATGAAGAGAAAAAAACACTATCAAAGGCCTGATGTTTATTGACTATACTTTTATTTTCATTCTAGAGAACCAATTGGTGCACTGGACAACTTTTGAAATAGTTTAGAGTATATAGGGCCAAATTAAAGAAACTAACCACAGTACTGTTGGAGGGCAAATCTTTAGCAAGTCTGGAATCTATCAAGCTGTGAATGTATGAAAGGCTAGAGCATTTTAAAATTTATTTTCAAAATTAATGTTCTATGTTTTTAAGGAACAAAATCAAGTCACATGAGAAACATGCTCACTTTCAAAGCCTTAAAAATGGTTCTATTACAGGTTTGGGCTGCGAATCCCTGAAGAGATGTATTTTAACAAATAAGAAAATATCTGTAGATATAGTCACTACTAATAGAGTCTATCTTTTGAATTACTTTTTCTCCAAGCTCCAAACTAATATAACTTCAGCAAAACCACTTTACTGTTTATCTTTAATCCTCAGGTCATAGAACTGTAACACTTAGATGACTCTCTAAAACACTACTATTTCTTTGATTTCTCCTTATGAAGTTGTTACCTTGAAGAAGGGAGGTATGAAAATGAACAGAAACAGATTACAGAAACAAAAAAAAATCTATTTTGAAAATTTATAGTAATAAATATGAAGCATAACTTGGAAAACTTTTGTTTTCTGAGGAAGAAAATGGTAAAATACATGATTCAGTATTCTCTTCAAGAAGCATGTAAAATGCTATAAATTTTATGATTTTAAAAATAAACACATCCATTCATTCAACAAATATTTCATAATAACCTCTATGTACCAAATAATTTTTAGTGTTTGTTAAATAGATTTTGTTAAAAGAATACAATTAAATATTTCTGTCCTCAAAGAGTTGACAGTATTTTCAAGGTGGTCATTTTAATGAACTCTCCATTTTCCCAAATGCATTTAGCTATATATCAAAATAGAAGAGAAAAGAGAATAAAACCTGAGAATAGGAATAAATTTTACATTTTTGCAGGTTTTTTTTCCTTACGTTGTATTTTTTAGAAGAATACATAAAGACAGTCTTTTGTTAGACAGTAACATACTTTTGTCCTACAATGATATTATATAAATATTATATTCTAAATAAGGATTAATGTTGAAGTTTATGATAGCATTTATGAGTTGAAGGAAGGTCAATATTTAAATAATAAATAGAGATTAAACAAAAAATAATATTTTATAAAACTTTTCATATTAATAATACCAATAACAGAGGGTCACCTGGGTGGCTCAGTTGGGTAAGTGTTTGACTCTTGATTTTGGCTCAAGTCTTGGTCTCAGGGTCCTGGGATGGAGCCCCAAGGCAGGTTCTATGCTCAACAAGGAGTCTGTTTGTCCCTCTGCCCCTCCGCCTTCTCATGCTCTCTTTTTTTCTCTCTCAAATAAATAAAATCTTAATCAAACAAATCTTAATCAAACAAATAATACTGATAACAGGAATACACTTCCAAACCAAGATAATGCATGATTTAAAAAAATAATTTTAGGAAAAGAAAACACACACACACATATAGGAGATATAAATATATATCTCCTAATTATTGCCTCTTAACTTAAATTCAGCAGCACTGCAGCATGGCACTTTGTGATCTTGAATTAGCACTCTATTACAAATTCAAGCTCTTTCACAAAGATTTTTTTTATTCAACTTCAGATGATAAGGATCTGACAAGAATGAGTAGACTTTTTCATCTTCCCTTCAGTGAAACAACAGAGAAGCTTCTGCTAGACTACCCAATATCTTTTTCTTACCATTTGGATTACCAAGAGACCTAAAATAGAGAATGAAACCAACAATATTAATTTGTGTTCATTTTCTTACCTCACTGTCACAAGATGTTGTTTAAATTAATCTTGTAATCCATAATATGCAATTACCCAAACAGCTATGGGACACTTTAAAAAACAAAATATAACTTTTTTCCAGCTTCTAAGAGGTAGGGGTCTGCAGGATGTGTGTGTGTATGTGTGTGTATGTGTGTGTGTGTGTGTGTGTTTGTGTGTGTGTGTGAGAGAGAGAGAGAGAGAGAGAGAGAGAGTCAGTCTGCATGTCTGTGTGTCTGTAGAGAAGCAGAAGGAAGCAACCAGATAAGGTAGCTGGCTTCTTTTGAGACTCAACATGAAAAGAAGCAGGAAATCAGAGTAAATATGATTCATACTCCTGACACTGACTGAGCTCAGTAGTTCTGAATCCGTCTTTGCCTTTCTTTTAGCCTTTGCTCTTTTGAAGTTCTATTAGGTCTCTTTTTTATTCCCCTCAGTGGCACTGAAACTCTTTTAAGAGTTGGAATCTGGGCTTGAAAATTGTGCTTGCAAGTAAGGATTTGTAGCAATTCCCTTCCTTTGGGTAACTTCAGTATCTGATAGGCTCACTGAATGGTAGAGATGAAAAAGATGTTAAAGATTCTTTTTGTAAACTCTATTATCAATGAGGAAATTAAGGCATAGAGACTGACTGACCCAAGATCAAATATTCAGAGGCCAATGGGTGACATATTCTGTTTGGGATGACGTATGACATAGGGTAGAAATTATCTTAATTCCTTTTAATATAATTGAAGCAAAAAGAAATTCAGCCATATTTTCAATCCCATATTTTAAATTACAGGCTTACAGAGTTTAAAGGAACCTTTGAACCTAGTTCATTAATATTCTTACAAATTGCCCAGATCACTCTCATGAAAAGGACTAATAACAAAGACCCATCAATAGACTGAATTTAGAGTCTCTAGTTCATTCAATCCAGATGGCCATTCAATTTAATAGGGAAAAAAAATTCTCCCTGGAAGGGACTTATAACCAAATCTCAAGAAACCATCTGCTTAACTCAATATTCAAATGTATTCATAAAACACATCTTTCTCAGTTCAACTTGAAATACCCCATGCTCAGAATTGGGGAGTTAAAAGGGCCAATCAGATATTCTGAAACATCAGCTAAAAACGAGAGTCTCATGAATTTAAAACCAAATACTATGAAAAATATGTGTTTGAATATGGCCAGAATTGTAGGTCTAAGTATTATAACCGTATATGTAATTTATCCATATAGCTTAGACCCTTTTGTGTTAATGGCTGATTGTGAGCAAGGCTTGACTGAACTTTACCAACTTGTATTTTGTGCTTTTAAGCTAATTGACATTGTACATATCTTCTACAAATACAGAATATTCCTTCCAATCTTATTCCCTAGTGAGCTTTCTAAAGCATGAAGTATAGAAATTTGTCCACAGTCTTATTAAAATAAATAGCTAAACACAAGGAAAGTTTGCCTAAGGAAGGAAAACTCATTCACACACAAACACTCAATAAAGGACACATTCAGCAAATATTCAAGAACTTTTAAATAAGCTATAGAAAGTACACATGAAAGAAAACAAAACCTTATTTTCTGCTGCTCATTAAACTGAAACTACTTGCAAATGAAGTTTTCTTTGAAAAATAAAGTAACAACCTACTTTCCCTTACTTTAGTTGCTTACCACATATATTTAGCATCAAGTAATAAAGCATACACCTCACTTGTTGAAAACTTAATTGCATCATTGGATGCCTTATGTTGACATCAAGTTGGACAGCATCTTTTGCTCAATTTATTCTTCATAAGCAAATAATACACTTTCACAAACAAAAGTACATTTTAAGATGAATTGCCATGAAACCAGGCCTTTGGAGAGGTGTTACATGTAAAAGTGGGGCACTCGCCTGATATTAAGGGCCAAAAATGTTTTTTAGCTTTCCTCATCTTCCAATAGCCTGAGTCAAATAACTCGCCATATTCTAGACATATTTTATAATCTAAATCCTTTTTGAAACATAACTACTAATGAATTATTTGATTATCATAATCAGAAACACTCATCACTACAGTCTTGGTAAAAATTCAGACATTATCTCAAGAGGCCTTGGTCCAATATATGTGTTGACATGCTATTTGTTTTTATGATAGTTATTCATTGTGATTCAGTGTAAAATAAGTTTATTGAAAAGAAATGACAAATACTTTGTGTGAAAGTCCAATACAAAGTATGTAAGAGAGAATCTACCCGAAGATCTCTTTTAATTTCATTACAATATCAAATAAATACATAAACATCCGCTTACCAAAATGTTCCCAGAGTAATAATTTTCTTTATTTATATAAACAATTCTGTAAATATAAAATGCTATGATTTCACTTTAAATTATGTATATTACAAACTACTTAAGACATCTCCCTCTGCTATACCCAAATCCCCTGAAGAGACAGCCCAACATACAGGATAAAATCACTTCCCATTGCTTCTCCCCTACAACCTAGCACATTAGCTGCAAAGTGGTGTGCCTCAGACAAGCAAAATCTAAGATGACTATGGCTTATGCTGAAATTGCTGTATATGTTATGTTCAAAAAATGATGAGTTCTTCTTCCCCAATGCTTTTGTGGAAATGGATATTGGGATGGAGGAAAGAGTCTCAGTTGGTGATTGAAGTTGAAATTGAAGGGTTGGAGTATACAACGTCCCAGGAGCAGCCGTGTATAAAGGTGACAAAATGTTACAGAGAAAGTAAACAGACGTTTCCAGAAATATTTAGACACCAAGAGTAAAAGAAGAGAGACACAGACAGACAATGAGAGAATAGAGATACACAGACAAAGTGCTTCATTGATCATTCTCTTTTCCACTTAGGTAAGAACTCAAGTGTTCTTCATTTTCTCCCTTTGGATACCAAGAGATCTTTTAATGTAGCTGGTATAAATTAATTCTCTTTCTTATAACCATTAGCATCTATATAAACTTTTATAATTATACTTTATTAAGACTTTTTTAAAAGCTTGCTTTGTATCAGGTTCTCATTCCTTTTTTGCTGAAAAGGGTTAAGACAAGTAAAGGGAAACATTTTCAAACTCAGTTCTACTAAGGCAAAAAGAAAAAAAGAATGTCTTAATTTACCATTTTAAAAGTTTTATATAGTCACTACGGTAATAATTTTCACTAAGTTTCCTCTCAAAAAAATAGCAGAAAAGATATGTATCCAATTATCAGATGGATGCCCCACTATTCCTATATTATCATGATAAGACCACTGAGTACTCCTGACATACCAAATGGAGGTAAGTCTGAATAATGATATCAACTTTGTCACATAATTTACTTGTAATTAATCTAACTCTCACTGGCATTTTCAATCCTCTGTTTTCCACACATTTCTCTTGAGCGTTTTGGAAAGAGTATACTGTACCTTCTATTTTCAACTTCCTTATGCCTCAGCTTCCTTAACATTTGACAAAAGTTGGAAAGTCATCACTCTCCTTTCTTTCCCTTTTCTTCCATAATGCTAATCTCTCTGTTCCTCAATAATTCTCTTCATTTCAGTATCCTTGACTGTTCCTTTCTCACCAGAAGCATCTTCGATATTGGTGTTGTTCAAGTCTACATTCTTGGTTAGCTTATCTTCTTATTAGTTCTTATTTCTCTGGGAAACTTCATGCAATTCCACACCTTTAATTTTCTTCCACACACCTTTAAGGGACAACACCCAAATACACTGCTTCAGAACCAACTATTTTCCTTTGCCTCATTGTGCATTTTTAAATGTCTGCTAAGTTCTCCACCTAAGATTCCTTCATTCATCTTGAAACCAACTCACCCAAAGTCAAAGTTATTGGCTTATACTCCTTTTACTC
Source organism: Canis lupus familiaris (assembly GCF_011100685.1). NCBI lineage: Eukaryota > Metazoa > Chordata > Mammalia > Carnivora > Canidae > Canis > Canis lupus. The sequence goes on from NC_049243.1 coordinate 21,995,442, forward strand.
TTTTCCTTTTGTATTCATAGCAAAAATAACTTTTTGAACATTCAATTCTCTGTATAATAATCATGTGGTTTTGTGCCTATTTTCCCTGTGATGTTCCAGTGCTGTGCACAGTATCTGGCAGGTAGTATATTCTTAAAACTGTTTTTGAATTCAGATATTCAGTATTTTCAATTTCAAATTCTACTTTGGAACCACAAAATACATTGGCATTCATAGAACCCCATAGATTTGCTACAGCTAATTGGAAGTATTGAATATTTGGGATTGTTTCATTCAGACAGGTTGGTTGCATGCAGGCAAAATCTTCAGTGTTCTAGTGGAAAAAGGTTTGTATTTACTTTAACACCATGAGCAAATGGTTATGTCCCTGTGGGGATAATGACCCCTTTCCTGCCTGTCAAGGAAGGTGGCTAAGAGGCTTAAATGAGATAATTAGATGTGAGAGAATTTGAAAAGTATGAGGGGCTATACAAATCAAATTCTGTTAATTAACATTAACATTTAAAATTATATACAACATGTTCCTACTATTCCTTATTAAGTTTTAAAGCTAGCATGATGTTCATTTCTCAAAATAACAGATTAGGGCAATGTTTTTAACATTCTTTCCCTTCTTAAGTATACTCATATAACTGATAATATGTCCCTTTCCTAGAAAAACCTGAATAATATGCTGTTTGTGACCCTTACAACACTATTCCAAGAATAAACATCGGCATGCTATTGTTCAGAAGGACATATGCTTGATATCTAAACATTGTTTACACTGTTTGTGTTCACTTATATACTCTTTGCCTTGAAAAATACTTGACTTAATGAACCCACATATTTTAAAATGTGTGTTTTTAACTTTTTCTCAAGGATGATAGGAATAAACAGTTATCCCCATGTATTTTCAAGCAAGATATGCAGAACAAGAATTTAGGGAAGTATCCCAAAACAGATTTGGTTTCCAGATAAAGTAAGGAAAAATTAACTGTATGCTGATTGTCACTAATCCTTAGGACTCTTATCACAACTTCCTGAAAATTCCTGAGCAGCAGCATTAATCTCCTTGAAAGGGAGACACTCAATTTACAGTGTATTTTGCATGTCCCTAAACAAGTCTTGAATGATGAATTTCACTGTCTGACTGAGGTGGTTTACCTCAGCACATAATTTCTTATATTAATAACCTTCCCCTCAGGAGCTGAATGACCTTCTATAAACACAATCCCTTCATTCAATCAAAAAATTAAAGCCTGTAACCACCTTGCAATTCATCATCTTTTTTACAGGCAATTGTTGAAGCAGAAACAAAACACATATCCCCAATCCTCAACCCATGTAATGTAAAATTATGCAGCCTTCTGCACTTATGTAACATGGATATATTGAAAATTATGTAGCATTTTGTGTTCCAAATCAATTCTATTGAGTGAATTCTTGTTTCTAGTGAGCCATAATTTTCAGAGCAAAAAATAATCCCTTTCCAAAATCAAAGGCATCCTAAAACAATAACCTCCTGAATGTTTGCATATTTTCAATCAGTATTTAAAAAATGCCTCTTCATATGAATGCCTCAACAATTATGGTGAAGCCAGATTATAGGGTTATTCTTGGAATCTGCAAGACTACCATTTACATAAAACTATCTAAAAGTGAATCTCGGAGTTCAGTAATGGAGGCTTACTCTTTGAGTAAGACTGATGAATGTTTGTACTGAATTTCATTATGCATAAAGACCATAAAGTATATACTCAACAAACTGACATAAGTTCTTGGTTCAGCTTGCAAAGATCTCTACCTGAAAAACATATTCTAAAACAGATAGTAGAGTTATGTCAGAGAATTCTCTGGTAAACCAGGAAACGTTAGTTAAAAGGTTTTGGGTGACTGGTGTATTTCCAAAGTGACGAAGTTAGGAATATTGGATAAGCATTTTAAAATTCAATATCCTTAACTACATTTAATTATTGTAACTATGGAAGCAGAAATTGTATTTATTTAAGAAATAGGATTTCTTTAAAGACTAAAACCCAGAATTAGATTCATACTAATCCCATTTATAAGGCAGACAACGAAATCACCTCCAATAGGTTCTACTGGCCAATCCAGTTGGTAAAACTAAGGTGAAGGGCCATATTTATTGCATCTGTTCCTCTCATAGTAGTAAATAATCTTCATTTTACCAAAATCATATACAGACAAAGCCAATTTTAGTGGGAGACCTGGCAGAGCTAAAATTTGCCACATGAACACACACATATTACATGGACATATGCTTTGCATAAAGCAGAAGAAAAGCACATATTCAAACCCTAGTGGAAAAATTGAAAATACTAAAGCATAGCATCTCTCTTGCAGAATCTTAGACTCAGGGAAAGACCACATGTACAGAAAGTGATTTAAAAGGAGGTGGATTGTTATTCGAATGCTTCCTAAATGAATACAGTGGAGTTGAGTTGGGTGATTAGCAAAACTTCCAGGGAAATTCTCAAAACTATCATAACAGTAATAATTCTAACAGTTATATAAACTGATAAGAAAGAAAGAAAGAAAGAAAGAAAGAAAGAAAGAAAGAAAGAAAGAAAGAAAAAGGAAGGAAGGAAGGAAGGAAGGAAGGAAGGAAGGAAGGAAGGAAGGAAGAAAGAAAGAAAGAAAGAAAGAAAGAAAGAAAGAAAGAAAGAAAGAAAGAAAGAGAGAAAGAAAGAAAGAAATTTGAATTGCTTCTGAATGGCCAGGAGAGCAGACTCAATGAGCAGTAATAGGCATTTTCTATCTTTAATTTTCATGATTCTATTAGAGACGTGTAGGAGGAAGATAATAGGAGAAATTAATTCCAGCAAGTCACCCAGAAGTAACTTCCTTATGTTCACATCTGCACTGAGCTTTTGGCTTGAATAACTTTGTTGGTGGACAAACAGAGCCACTGCCTCATGCTTGGAAAGTTCTGAATGTAATTGTCTGTCAATGATATGATGATTTATAATGCAATCTGTTCCTATTGCTAGTGCTGCAGATAACTCTAATTTTCCACTCCTGTATTAGGTATTAGGAACTGGACAGTCCTGCTCAGTTTCACAGTTGAGTCCTTCTTTAGGTGATACAGCCAAGTAAAATACATCTCCCTTCCTTTCTCCTTGGGGAAAGGATAATGCTACCATGACTAACTATGATTGCAATGGTCATATTTTTCTAACTCATTTATTTTTTTCATCTTATTAAAAAAAATCTCATTATTTTCCTAAATGTTTAGAAATAAATAGAACCAGAAGTCTATGTTTATCAGTTTTCAGCTTTATCTTATCTAATATTCTCCTGGCACCACTGGAGATGAAAGAGAAGTGAATATTTATGTTCGATTCAGAAACTGAGAATATAACATATTAATGTATCATGATTCAGATAGCTAAAAAAATACACACAAATCTGAAAAGATTAAACCACCAGTGAATAGATGTATTATTGTATGCCCATTATCTGAAGAACCAAAAATGGCATCATTTATATAAATTCTCCAGATTCACAGAATTAATATTTAAGGTATGCTACACCTGCCTAATACACATAAGCAGTTGTATAATTGGCACATTTGATAACTAATTATATGTACCAAATCTTGACAACGAAGACTAAGTGAAATGAGAAAAACACAGCACATCTTTTAGTTGTGTACATAATTATATATAAACCCTGTTTCATAACAGAATTATTTCTGAAAATTTTGTATTCAAATATTTTAACTTTATAAATTGAATAAAGATTCCATTTTAATCAAGATAATCAACATATCTAGTTCTATATAATTGGGGTTATTTTGATATCTGAGTTAAAATCAAAAGCTTATAAAAAATCAAAAGCTTATAATTACAGGTAACATTACTATGTGCCATATATGGCTCCAAGTAATTCAAATGTATTCTCCTTTTCTTTAATCTTCATAATCACCAAAGAGAATGTATACAATCTATATCCTCATTTTATTAGATAAGGAAACCTAAGCACAGGGTAAGTAGTTTACTCAATGTCACAAAGCTAACTGGTTAAAAAACCCACTTGTGAGTCCACTGCCATGGCAAGAGGGCCCTAATGTTGGTAACTGCACTCTTCTATTACAGCTTTATTAATAAGGGTGAAGTAGGTGCTAAGAATTAACAAAAAGTTTCTTAATCACCTCCACAATTCTTTCCATTTTTCTAGATATTGTCTATTTCATGAAACTGTTGTCTGTTTCATGTTTAAATACAGCAGTTTATGTATCAGTGGAATAATTTTATGTTCAAAACAGGTTTAAAGATGTAAGATCTTCCTGCTTCATCTAGTCCCTGCAATAAGCTTTCAACTTGAGGTCAGGTTCTAAAAGCATGCAGTGACATTGGCACAGAATTAAAGCAAGAAATAGGAGGGCCAAGAAAAAAAAAATTATGTTAAGAGAAATAGAGACCACCTACTCTCAAATCCTGGAACCTGAAAGACAGCTATTCTTAAATTTTATTTTATCCTTAACATATTTGACCACTGTTAGCTTACTCTCTTATTCAATACTGTTTTTCAACTTGTATAATTTAAAAACCTTTGGAAAATTCCTTTGGGTAAGAACTCAATTGTGCCGCCAATCCATGAACAAGTAGCCACCTGCTGCTCACAGAAAGTGTATCATTTAAAAACTCATGTAATTTATAAACTACTCTTTTTAGCTCTCACCAAATCAAATTGTTAGTGTTACATTTAAAATATATTTATATCTTATCTCGGGCAGTCCTCAAATACAGACAGAGCAGGATGGATTAAAAAAAATTTGCCCTTTCAGATAGCACCACTTTGAATATAGTAAGATTCCCATTGCAATGTATTCTCCCCACCATGCTATTTTTATTTTTTATTTATTTTTATTTTTGTATTGGAGTTCAATTTGCCAACATATAGCATAACACCCAGTGCTCATCCCACCAAGTGCCCCCCTCAGTGCCTGTCACCCAGTCACCCCAACCTCCTGCCCACCTCCCCATCCACTACCCCTGTTCATTTCCCAGAGTTAGGAGTCTCTCATGTTTTGATGTTATTATTTTTAAATGTATTACACAGATAAGCACACGCTTTGTGTGAAAAGAAAAATGTAAAAAATATAGTGTCTGTACTCCGTACTCTGTACATAATCTCAATCAACTACTGTTCATAATTAGGTCTGAACACAAGGTTAGAGTTTTGATGATCTTTAGTAATGCTACTTAAAATGAAATTCTACCAGTATTCAAATGTACTAGGGAAGCTCTTCATTTAAAGAAAATCCATAAGTAATTTTATCAGGTACTAATTAAAACAACAAATAAAAATGTAAACTGGAAATATGTGAAATCAGTCTCATAAATATTTTGAAAATCATGTTATTAATACATATATGAATAGAAAAATGTGCATACATGAACATAAAGTATGCGCATATAAAAATTAAAATATCTACAGGTTTGATAAATATTAGAGAATTTCACTGCACAGAGTTAGAGTGTTTAGAATTTCAAGTTGGCTAGTGTAGTTAAATCATTATTGAAATCTATAGGGATTGGGATTAGTAGAATGCACTATCCCACAGGGAAAATTGGCAGGCTGTGATACAGCACATAAACCTCTGATGCTTTTTAAAACTCACAAAGTAGGATGAATATATAAGTGAATGGCACAAATATAAACATAAATTTTTGTAAGAGACATTAAAGATCTCAGCAAATGATCTGTCAAATAGAAAATAAGAAGTATACAAATCATAAAACTAAAGTGGATAAATGGCCTACAAATAAACTTTAAATCTATTCCTTGTCAATTTGATTCAACTATCAACTTATATTCTCAAATAATTTAAAATGGATTAAGAAATATGTTATGATAGATGACTATTCATTGAGAAATTTTAAAACATGATTTCTAAATATTCTTTTTCAAGCCATTTTATTTGTTTATTTTTTTAAGTAGGTTCCACGTCCACCATGGAGCCCACCACAGGGCTTGAACTTGTGACCCCGGGATCAAGATCTGGTGCTTAACTGACAGAGCCACCCAGGTGACCCTGCATAAGCTGTTTTATTTTAAAAATTGAAAATTTCTTCCAATGGTAAAAATAACTCACTTTCCATGTTCAGGGTCCTAAAGCCTTTAATTTACATTTGTGTCTGAGTCAAATCTCTAAAAATGCACCTCATAAAATATTTTCTCTAATATATCATGATTCAATATGTTGAGAACTCTGTATGTGTTCCTTTTGGAGTCTTATGTGGAGCGGCCACAATACACATATTTGATTTAACTAAGTCACACCGAATATAAAGTTGGTTCTTCCCTGAACAACAGTCTTTAACTCAATTCCCTATTCATTTCTGAGTTTGACACAATTATATAGTCATCAGTTGTTGTCTGTTGATCTATTAAACATGTTAAGTCGATTTGTACATTCTCTCCTTATTCTTACGTCTTCAATGCCTCTTTCATTAATGGCATACTTGAATGCTTTTACAATTATTTATATTCCGTTTATCTAACACTTCATAGCATACAAATGTATTATAATATAATAATACATAGTAAAATAAATAGATAATAGCATAAAAATATTTTTCCTAACAAATTTCTGTGATAATTCTTAAAATAAATCTTTGCCTCTGGATATGTTAATTTAATTATAATTAATTCTTTGCTGGGCTTCATTTATTTATTATCTACATATAATCATCTGAATAAAACTATCATGGTAATAGCAATACCTGAATTACAGTATTATATTTCCAAATACTATTTTACTTTCCAAATCTTATATTCCTAGAGAAATACCATTAATCAACATACTGAATTCCTCTAAAAAAACCCAGTAGCCTTATATGGTTTTATCACTGCATGTGGCTCCCGTCTTATCTTAGCAGTGGGGAAGTAGGTGCTCCCTCACTGATTTTCCCTGAATACAATTTTCCTGTTCCCTTTCTTGCCTACTCTATAGTATCTGTGGGGGTTGGGGAAACCCAAATCACCATGTTTTTAAGTTATATCTTTCTCTTCTCAGATGAATTAAGACATTTGAAACACCCTTAAAATAACAGTCACAGTTTCTCGAGTAACTGAAGCTGTAATGCCCTGTGTTGATAGCTCCCCCTCCATTCTCTCCCTTTATACATGCTCCTATTGGTAACTCAAACTGTGTCATCATGCTCTCAATCCAAACTCCTTGTTTTCTTCTAATTAGTATCACATCACTCTAATTGTTTTTTCCACTTGTAAACTGCATGGATTAAGATTTTTATTGTTATGTTAATTAGCTTTAGGTACCAAGGATCATCTCTACAACCAAGAACCAGAATTACTATTCTGGAATTTTGCTATAATAACACTGGGATGAGTTAGTCTTTCCTGGAGACCATCCAAGCAAATTTAATTATTGAGGTGTTTAAAAGATCATGTTATAAGACTATTTCACCACCAAGGCAAAGAGTTACATAGCATAGGTACTCAGATCAGCATTATGAAGAGGTTTCAGTATAATTCTGTGAGCATTTATCAAGTACCTACATGTGCCACACACTACAATTTTCTGTGCTAAGTGCTTGGGGATAAAGTCTTCATTTTGTGTGAATTAACAAACATTCTTTCAGGAGTGAAAGACACACAAGGAATCAGTAAAACATAGTATGAAGAGTTTCCTAGTTCACACCATCTACTAAAGTAGGTTTACAGGCTTGGACTAGGAGAGTGTGTTCAAAGTAACATTACGATGGCTTTCTAATGAGAGATTTCTGGGTACCACTCTTCTCCTTTGACCCTTAGATGGTCATGTTTTCAAGGAAAAGAATAAAGTCTCCATTTGGGTAAATGATCTTAACATTTTCATGTCAGTTGAAATAACTAGTCTTGAATTTCATGTCTGAATGACATGATGCAAATCAAGTTTTCAGAAGAGTGTCTAGTACCTACTGTATTAATTTGCTAAGCCGACTATAACAAAGTACCACACGCTGAGTGGCTTAAACAGAAATTTGTTTTCTCACAATTCTGGAAGATAGAAGTTCAAAATTAAAGTGCCAAAAAATTGGTTTCTTTTGAGGCCTCTCTCCCTATCTTATAGATGGCCATCATATTCCTATCTTCAGATTGTCTTCTCTCTGTGTGTACCAGTGTCCTAATTTCCTCTTCTTATAAGGACACCAACAATATTAGATTAAAGCACACCCTCATGGCCTCATTTTAACTTAATTATCCCTCTAAAGACCCTATTTCCGATACAATCATATTCTAAGGTATTATAGCTTAGCACTTCAACATAAGTATTCCGGAGGGGATGCAATTCAGTGCATAACACCTAGTAAATGCACATTTATTGGGTAGAAAATTAAATAAATAGCCAAATAATCTCCATCAATCAAATTATTTTATTTTCAAATCCTATTTCAATTCATATCTCTCTAACCTGCATACATGCCACACGGGAGTAAGGGTGGAAAAATGTTAGAAAAGAAAAGCATATCATATTTATTCCTTTCATTTATAATCATATGGAAAGAATACTAGTTTAGAAGTCATGAGCCATGGGCTTCTCAGTTTGCCATATACATCTGCTGTGTGGCCTTGGAGGGTCAGCTATTAGGTTCTCAATTATGTCATGTTTTTTTTTAAAGTATAAACTCGGAGAAGTATTCTGAAATTTCTCCAAGATAAAGGAGATTTTAATAATGTCTATTTCAACAAGGTGGTGGGATCATGATGATGAAGGTGGTAATAACTGGTACCATGTATCTAATACAAGTTTCAGATATTCTACTCTGGCAATTTGTATACAAAATTTCATGTTCTCACAATACATAAGGTGAACATTGTTTCTCCACTTTTCTGATATGGAAATAAAGAATACTAAAGAAATCTAAAGTCTCATAACCAAGAAAGAAATGTGTTCCACAACTCATCACCTTTCCCTGTCAAGCTGACGTAGGCCTACAGTTTTGAAAATGTATACAGTTTTAAAAAAATCTCGACTCCATCTTATATGCTTAAAAATATTTTTTGGACTGAGAATTACTTCCATATTGAATATATAAATTATAAGACATAATTCTGATATTTTAAGTATATTTACCTTTAAGCACATCCAAAAGAACAGTGATTTTTTTTAACCAAAGAACAGTGCTGTTTGTCATTTTCCTCTTAAATATCGTACACAAAAAATTTGAAAACTCATGCTATCAAAATATTTTGGTCAAACCTCAAAGTTAAAAATAAAGATTAAATTAATTTGAATGATTCAATTTAATAGTAAAAATAAGATTTAATAAATCAGAACTTATAAGGCGACTAGACATGAAAAATGTCAATATAACATAAGGTATTGAGTAAACATAACTTCTGATTTATTAAATCTTATTTATACTATTAGGTTGAATCCTTCATATTAATTTAATCTTTTATTTTTACTTTTTATGTGAAAATCAAAAATTTTAGAAACTGTATGTTTTTGATCATTTAAACCTTATTCTATACCATAACAATGTGTACACATCCATGTAATAAAATATTGTGGTGTGCCTTTTGGAATATGCCAGTTAGTATACTGTATACTTTCTATATTATTTAGTCTTCACAATAAGACAAATATTTAGATATACTAAGGGGTATAATGGAGCACGGAATTTTCACTTAATAATATCACGGGAAAATCTTTATAATTCCTGGTAATGAAATAAATAGAAACCTGAAAGAAAAAAAAAAAAAAAGAAACCTGAAAGAGGTATTGTGTTCTACTATGCTCCTAAGTGATATATAATCTAGTCCTATAATAAAGTATAGTTTATACTCACACTATTAATTGGCAGTTACCTGGTTAAATTGATAATTTTTTTGCTGCTTTCTGATGATCTATATTAATAAGAAACAGATATTCACTCTATGAAATGTAGACACGGTCTTTTTATCTAAATTGTTTTCCTATGGTATTCTCTGGCCTTGTACAGACGTTGAAAGCACTACATCAAACCAACAGAATGTGCTCTTTTATTTTACCTAAAAGTACTGCTATTTAGCATTCTGCTCTCATTCCAAGGATACAGTCTTTCAAATCTGTAACACCATTTTGTGACCTTAAAAATCATCTTGAGTAGTTTTCACAAAATGACCAAAATTTATTTCTTCCATTGTTCCTGATATAAAATCTCTCTCATGAAGAGTAATTTTGATTTAGTACTTTCCTACGCCCTGTCAGTGACAGCAGCAGCAAAAACTTCAACTAAAGAATATTTACTGGGGGAAAATGAGACCTGGAGAGGACAACGCCTGGTTTCTCATTTCAGGGCTCTGTTTTCATTCCTTATAACCTTTGATCTGTAAATTTAGGTTATCTGGTGTAAAAGCCATCGAAGAAGTATGAGCATGACAATCTTTTGAAACCCTCATATGACTACACATATATCATAGGGATTATGAGCAATTGTCCTGCTGTCATTCATCTATTAATGTTCACGGTCATTAATTCCTTTGGAGGGCTGGGGAGGAGATGGAGCCAAGTCTAGAGATATACAAATATGTGTTTTGCAGATATTAATGATAGCTCATTTGACAAATCAAGCAATGGCATGCATTTGTAAATGTTACCTGCTTTCGGGTATTTATCCAGGTTCCACATCCCTCTCTGACCTCCCCTCCCCCCCAAAAAAAAATGAAAATGAAAAGGTACACCAAGAAACCAAACAAGTTTCCTTTTTATGACAATGACCTCCATATAAGAAGCACACATACAAGTGGTGAGAGGAAATGTGATTAAACTGTCTACTAGAAACCTTTTAAGGTTCTCATAAAAATTGGATGTGCAGGAAATACTTGGACAATGCATTAAGTGGCAGCACACACTGAATGTGCTCAGGGTTTTAAAATTTTCAAAAGGGAAACCTATCTTTTCTGCCCACATCAACTAATGTTTTCCAGCTCTGTTTTGTTGACTACAGCTCACTGAACTCCCATCCCATCTTACTTATTTCAAAACAAGGGATCAGCTTAGAGCTTTGTAAAAATTGTTTTTAGTCATGAATAGAATGTTCTGTATTTAAATTTTCTTTGTAAGTTTAATTCCAATAATAAATGTTATTTTGTCCTTTTCTTCTTGTTCATTTAATCCTGAAAAATGAGCTAACCCTATTGTAAAAATAGGAGATATAAAAATAGTCTCAGAATATATGGGGTCTGTATAACAAACAAAATATTAAGAACAAGAAATAATGAGCATCCAACCTCCACACATCTTACTCACTTGGTGGTTTATAAATATATTGCTGAGGAATCTTGAGGAAAAAAAAAAAAACTCCCATGGTCAACCAGAGGGATTCTGCTGTATCCTCGGGAAAGCATAAAAGGATGTTTGATATAGAAGAAAAATGTAATATATTTAATTTTAGTTTTGAAGCTAATGATGTTTTGGAAGAATGAGTTCAAGCACACCAACACACACACACAGAAATCAAAGAGAAAAATGCTTTTACTCATTGGATTTCTGATGCACTGTATTCCCAGTGCTCTCAAAAGTAAGAAGCATTGAACAGCTGACATGAATTTTTTGTTTCATATGTATATTCCTAGAAGAGAGAAATTTCCTCTGTCAAGTCCTTAACACCTGATTTTATCAGCTGCTGATTCCACTCTGCGTTTAATCCACTGAATGATTCCACTCAGAGTTTAATCTGATTAAACTCTCATTTAATGCTACTAATAATGCCAATTCTTTAAATTTTCAAATCTTACAAAGATTTCCCAGAAGTGACAGAGTTTGCTTATCGTCATCCCCCTCATCACAAATTACATAGCAAAGTTCTATGAAGTTGCTGAAAGAATCTGTATTTGCAGTGATGGACAGTATGAGTGAGAGTACATGTATACATACCCATGCATGTGTGTGGGTGGATGGATGGATGTGGGTTTACACATCTGACTTCCTCTTTTTTTTTTTTTTTTGTATATTTTTTTTTATTGGAGTTTGGTTTACCGACATATAGTATAACACCCAGTGCTCATCCCGTCAAGTGCCCCCTCAGTGCCCGTCACCCAGTCACCCCATCCCCCCCACCCACCTCCCTTTCCACCACCCCTTGTTCATTTCCCAGAGTTAGGAGTCTTTATGTTCTGTCTCCCTCTCTGATATTTCCCACTCATTTTCTCTCCTTTCCCCTTTATTCCCTTTCACTATTTCTTATATTCCCCAAATGAATGAGACCATATAATGGTTGTCCTTCTCCGATTGACTTACTCCACTCAGCCTAATACCCTCCAGTTCCATCCACGTTGAAGCAAATGTTGGAGAGGATATCGAGAAAGGGGAACCCTTTTGCATTGTTGGTGGGAATGTGAACTGGTACAGCCACTCTGGAAAACTGTGTGGAGGTGCTTCCTCTTTTTTAAATGAAATGGTTAACATTACTAGGAATGAAGTATTTGGGAAATTTGTGAGGTGGAAGTCAGTAGTCAACTGGACACAAATATTAGCATCCACTCTCATAACAGGAAGGAAATTGTCGAGTCTCTTTTGGGAGACCTCAAAGAATAATTCATGATCTCTCTTTCTTGAAAGAGTTTCAGAGCACTTTTGATTCACAGGATGTAGAAGCCTTGAGTAAAAATCTTGGCTCTGCCACTTGTGAGGTGTTTAATATTAAAGTAAATTCACTTAGCTTTCCAGCGTCTCAGTTTCTTCCTCCATATAATATCAAAGCTAGCTAAGAACATCCCTTCAACTGTCTTGTAATACAAAAATCATTTTAAAGAAATTAACTTTTGAAACCTTTCATTTTTCTTTGATTCCAAAGTGATTTCTAAAATATTTCTCCTGTAACTGTAAACTCAGATGAATACTCAAGAGACACATCAGCAAAACAAAACAACCCTCCCCACCAAAAAGAAAGAAAGAAATGACTTCCCTAGATAGAGTAGTATATTCTAATTAAATACTCGATTTACTCCCTTCAAAAGAAGAAAAGTCACATCATTCACTTTGGAAAGTTAGAAGGAAAAAAAAAAAAAACTTCCATTTTTTTGACCAGGCTTAAATGTGTAAATACCCTTTGTGGTTGTTTGTTTTAGGATAGACTTAAAGACTTTTAAATTATATTAAAATTCAGAATATAGTATATTTTATAGTTGTGTGACTGAGGCGGAAATGTCCCTAAAACCATTTCTAGGATATTTAATATGAAAAGTTTAGAAAATAGCCAGTTATTTACAAGTAGTGTGTTTTTTGCATTTATATAAGATGTATTATATATTGCATGATATAATACTTTGATGTAGAAAGAGTTAAAATAATGAAATTCATTGAGTTAATTGAAACATCGTTCTCTAAACTATATAAGAGGTATATTTAAATAGAGCAAATTTTTCAGAAATATTGCATATTCTTTATATTTTATCACCCAGAGAACCACAATAGTATTCATTTTCACAGTATATTTTTGCCTTCCTAGGTTCTCCCTCCTCTATCCTGAGATATGCGTAAACAAGTCTCTCTTTGACGGAAAACAAATGCCCTCTTTCTATAAAGAACTTTTTTTTTCTTAATAATCTGTGATCTAAAAGCCTTTAGTCTATGACATCAGTCTATTTTAATCATGGTTAATAAAGAGAATATGAAAGAATCAGTTTAGAGTTAAACAAGTTTCTCAGTTTCTCAGCCAAATAAGGTAACTGTCTTGTAAAACTCAACAGGAAAGATTAAGATGACTTGTCAACAGCATATATAGCATGTGTTAGTTGGTTTTCTTTCATAATCCAAATAATCCAGCCAAATTTGGCACCCACTGAGAAAAACACTTTCAAGATTTTGTATTGCTAAAAGAGTTAAAGTAGACTTATTAGACCCCAGTATCTAAACTGGGGATAAGAATGCCCTCAGTGGTTCATAGATTTATACAAATGCTTTACTCAACCCAAGGTAAGAGATATTTGCAGTGTTGTTTTACTGCCAAGATAAAATGTTTAGTTCTCGTTTCAATTTCAGCAATTTGAACGTCAGGCAAACAAGGCAAAAAAAAAAAAAAAAAGTCATCAATCAAATCTTGGAATCTTGTAAAGTGTTTTGAATTCTGTAAATATCAATTAGAAAATCTGTATTAATTTGCCTCAGCTCTAACTAAACATCTCAAAACATGACACTTGTTTTTATATGAAATATTTAGGATCCAGTAATTCTATAAAAAATACAAACAAGGGATGCCTGAGTGGCTCAGTGACATGATCCCGGAGTTCCAGGATCAAGTCCCACATCAGGCTTTCTACATGGAACCTGCTTCTCCCTCTGCCTCTCTCTCCCTCTGTGTCTGTCACAAATAAATAAATAAAATCTTTAAAAAAATACAAATGAGGTTAGAAAATATTAGGGCAGAAGAGACTGGGTTTCAGTTGAACTAAGAAAAAAAGATAAACATCCACTTGCAATGTAATGATCCCAACCAAAAGTAATCAATATTAAAATGTCAAAAATTATATAAATGCAAATCATGGTTGATAAACAAATACACTCCAAATACCTAAAGCCAGCATGCCCACTGCCCTTGTCACTGTTTTCCAAGATTCACCTTGACATTGATTCAGCAGAATGACTTGATAGTACTGCTTGCAGCTACTTCACTAAGTTGACTGTTACACAATCGTCTTCCCTAACATACACTCTCTGGGGCAAATGTAAAAGCTAGGTAAGACATAAGAGAAAAAAAGCAGATACAACAGAAAGCAGAACTGTTATGGGTTGAGGAATTTGCAGTGAATATTTTATGATAACATTTCCTTTGGATACTTATACTCAATTTTAGTATATTTGCATTTTTACATTTTACCAATTCATTCAGTTATTTTTTTTCTACTTTAGAACTTAAGGTTTATCAAGTTAAGGTGTTACTGAGTTGAATCAGTGGTGTCTCCTTCACTAGGTACAGTGCAATAAACTAGGTGTATATTGTACAAATAGAAATATAGTGACAGATGGTACAAATAAAATGAAGAAATAAGCTCTGTCAAGGTGAATAGTTACAATGAACTCCAGTGAAATAATGAAAAGTAAAATCCTTATTGTAGATAATTACTAAGTAACAGTTGTTCACCTAGAGGTGCATTGTTTTGATTACAAAGTAGACCTTAACAGAGAAACAGCAGAAAAATAAGAGTATTTAACTAGAAGTAAAACAAAAATAAATGTTACAATTTTTAAAATCCTAATGTTTTCAATGTTAGTTATGGAACATCCTTTCAAGTATCACAAAATCTTCTAGTTTGTAAAAGTAGTAAAGGATAAGCATTTCTTTGAGTTGAAAATGATACCTGGTTTTTCCTAAATGTATTATACAGGGGTTTTTTTGTTTTGTTTTGTTTTGTTTTGTTTTGTTTTGTTTTTGAAGTATTATCAGGCTTAACGTCATTTGGAATATTTTTATTTAGAAAGCATGAATATCACAGTTTTGTATCAGGGACCTATACACTCTATTCTTAACAATTCTACAATTTGACAGCATAACTTATAGTACTTTTCTGAGCTTCAGTTTTTGTGTCATTTTGTTATCCGATTAATAATGTGAGCCCCCCCCAAAATAAAAAAAAATAATGTGAGCCCCAAAACCAGGTGTATGTAGAGAATGTTTAAGGATTATTTTTAAAGGGTTTTCGTATTTTGAATGGCATTTTTAACCAGATTTTTGGAAAAGGAAATTAAAGACAGTTATGCCATCATGTTGAGTGACAAAATTAAAATTCTGAAGAAATCTAGGCAAGTAGAAATCATTGGTTGAAACTAATGTAAATTAGTGCTTGAAGAAGGAGTCTCTGCACATAGATGGTAATGGAACCCCTGAATTACACCTGGCTCTTTCATTGTCTGTCCATTAAATAAATGAGAAAGATATATCAATAATAACAGAAGGTGAGTTTGAATTACAATATTTTACCAGTTAGTAACAGTGAGCTCTCAGTCAAGTTCCTAAATCTTCATAAACTATAATGATATCTAAGGCATTTAAAAATAATTCTCTGACATATTTTTTATCTCACTACTATATATTCTATTAAAGATTGAAAATCCTATAGATCAAATTGTATAAGCCATTTTACAAAACTGGAAAGTACACAATCTGGAAAGACAGAACAATAATTTCTGTTCAGATCATGCAATCTTTTCTTCTCAAGCAATGAGATATAAAATATAAATATTTGTGGCAATCATTATGTTTCTGAATATAATTTTTCTAGTTCTACCATCTGCCTTTATTTGTCAGAAACATGTAATAACAATTAGTACTGCTATAATCATTTTAGAATGTGGGTAATGTACTAGATATTTGGCTATGCTTTTTATATACATTATCCTATTCAGTAATCATAGGTAATCTATAAGGTTCATTTTATTATTCTATTGTGTAAATAAGGAATTTCAACTTCAGTAAAATTACTTAACTTGCAGAAATTTGCATTCACATCCAGGAATGCCTGATGCTAAACAGCATGCTCTTCACTCTTATCTGAAATTGTTACATATAGAAAAGAAAATTGGTATTAACCTCCTCTTTCTGCTTAGTATGTACAATTGATCCTTGCACAAACAGCCTCCCCACACAATCAAAAATCCACATATAACTTTTGATTCCCACAAACTCAATTACTAATTAATAGCCTACTGTTGACTTCAAGCCTTGCCAGCAACATAAACAGTTGATAAACACATATTTTGTATATTTATGTATTATAATCTGTATATTTAAAGTAGAGAAAGAAAATGTTGAAAAAAATTACAGTACTGTATTTATCAAAACAAATAAACAACCCACCCACATATAAGTGGACCAGGTAGTTCAAACCCGTAATGTTCAAGGGGCAACTGTATTACTATATGAAACTAAATACTTACTTCTTTATTTTTGTTGCTGCCTGACTCCTAAACTTGTTCCTAAGCTACATGGGGGCAGGAAAATATATTGCTTGTTCATTACTTTATATCTATTCACATTTGGTATAAACTTCATACATAAAGGAAAGCAATATTTATTAAACAAATACATAAATAAATCATCTTTCAGATGGAATAAAACTGTGTGGTTCATACCTCAATGCTCTAAAAGTATGGCTCATTCCTATGATTCAAAAAATTTTGTCAATCTCTCTATAAGTAATAGACATTTCAGTCTTCTAAACTAGAGTAGTCCAAGCTTTAATTCTGAGAGATAGTGGTTTGACAAGAAGCCCTGAAAATACTAGATATATAATTAATTACCATGAAGGAAAAATAAAAAAGAAAAGTATCAGTAGGGCTTATTTAAGATGATCATGGTTACAAAGTCAAGATTTAAATGAAATAATTTCCTTTACATGATAGGCTGGAATAAATAAAGCACTGGTGTTTAAATATTGATTAAAAATTGATGCCACAGAATTAGACTATGGGGAAGCTTGCAAGGTGCAATAATCAATTAATTTACTTGTAGTAATTTGGATGTAGACCTCTATGAAATTTGGAGTCATGGCTCTTTTTGAATGGAGGATCTTGACTGAGTTTAGAAACACAAAATAAACTCTAGAAAACTCTGTAAAAATTGCAGCAGCCACAAATCAAAATGCAATTTTTCCATGTGATGGTGGTTTGTTCCAATGTTCTCTTCAACAATTCCTAACTTCATGCAGAAACTATTCTTATTGATATAATCTTTTCCCTTTTTATTCTTTTATATCTTTCTCTTTCATTTTAAACTCATCACCATAACAACCGTGGAAGAGTGGGAAAATCCAGAAAATTATTTTCGTTGGATTAATATAATCACTTATACTTTATTTTTGAATAAAATGTATTGAGTCTGTTTATGTATCTGTCTACACAAATTTCACATGTCCAATCACTTCAATTTGAATGTATGTGCAAAATATGATAAGCAAAATTCTAATAGAATTATTTTAAAATACATGTATTCATGTTATTTAATTGAGGAAATATCTATCATTTTTTTTCTTCATATTGAGATATAACATCAGAAAACATATAAAAGGGGCAGACTTATATTTTCAACTAAAATGTAATGAGTTAGTTACTGTGAGATAATAGATTTTGTTTTCATTTGGGCACCATGATTTTTATTCAAGCAGTTCCATATTTAACTGAGTCACTCAAATGGCTAATGATATACTTACAGCATATAAAGTCATATTTAATATGTAAACGTGTTTAAAGTACTTAAAATATTGACTGACATGGGCATTCAATAAATACTACACTACCAATACCATTTCAGTTAATTTCTTCTTTTTGAGTTTAAAATAGAGGCAAACATTGTCATTTGTATATCATATATGGTACTTCATCCATGGAGTCATTCAGAATGATTTTAACACATTTTTTTTTCTTCTTGTTAGTAACATATGTCCCTGAATCAAATCTGGAGTTATTTAAGGTAATATTATGCTCAATTTTTTTTTAAACCAATAGATTAGAGAAGCAGTTACCATGATGACTGCATTTCATCCAATTAACAACTCACTGGTATTCCACTTAGTAGCAAAAGAGGAGAAAACATTCAGATATTTAAAAAGGGTCCCACCTTTTCAGAAATTTGCAAAACCAATGGACTGGTTTTGCAATAAAGATCTCAAGAGATTCTTTGGAGGAAAAAAAAAAACATGTAAATGTTTGGTTATTTTTCATTATGCAAAACAAATACATTTAAAATACCTGAATCATAAAGAAGAATTTTAGTTATCAATAAATCAGTTAGAATACCAAGAATTCTAATTTAATTAGAATTGAATTTAATTAATGTAATTGTGTAGATTAAGGAATCTTGGTTATCAGAATCTTCATAAAATCATGCTATATTATAATAAAACAAATCAAAGACTCCAGAAGTTACTAGTTAATGAAGTTATGCTTGAAAATACAACTAAGGTCTCTTACTTTTTGTATGGATTTTGCTTACTAAAAAAGTAACAATCTAAGAAAAAGACAATAAGATAAATACATAGATAACTCAAATATAAACCAGTAGATATATAATAAGAGACTTACCAATAAAGAATGAGAATTGGAAGGAAGGAGATTAGTCCATAAAAATAAAATAAAAATAAGGTAGTGTTCATTAACAAAAATTTAATCTGCATTTCAACTAATTTTACAATTGAGATTGGCAGCAGAAATTGGGTCTAAAAGTTAAGAAGGGACACATGGGTGGCTCAGTGGTTGAGCATCTGCCTTTAGCCCAGGGTGTGATCCTAGGGTCCCGAGATCGAGTCACACACTAGGCTCCCTGAATGGAGCCTGCTTCTGCATGTGTCTCTGTCTCTCTTTCTCTGTGTTTCTCATGAATAAATAAATAAATAAATAAATAAATAAATAAATAAATAAATAAATAAAATCTTTAAAAAAATTAGAAAAAGAAATTTAAAGAAAAAAGAAAAGAAAAGGCAGGTAGGTACAAATGGTATTATCTGCAAAGCAAAACCATGTTACAGAAATTACAAATATATTATTATGCTGGAATATAAAGTATTTAGATTATAAACTTTAGAAATTCTCAATCTCTTATCACATTAGTCTTCAGTCCATTCATATAATAATATGGACGTAGGGGGAAGACATATTTAGGCATCTTTTAACCATGCTAATGCCTTGGAACATAATTTTTCTACTCCAGATTTTAATAAAGTTTATAAATATTATATCTATCCCTTATGATACATTATTTGTCATTATCTGATGTATTTCATTCTGACTTTTTGGTCAAGAACACAATCTCTATGACATTTCTCTTTTAGGAAATATATCTTTATGAGCTTGCCCTTAAAAGTGGTTTTGGGGCACCTAGGTGGTTCAGCTGGTTAAGCCATTGACTTGGTTTCTGTTAAGGTCATGATCTCATGGGGGGTGGAATGGAGCCCCATGTCAGACTCTGCACTCAACTGGGCATCCGCTTGAGGATTCTCTCCCTCTGCCCCTCCCCCAACTAGTAGGTGTGTGTGTGTGTGTGTGTGTGTGTTTGTGTGCATGTGTGTGCACTGCCTTGCTCTCTCAAATAAATAAATAAATCTTTTTTTTAAAAGTGGTTTTCAAGATATTTCTGATACATGGGATTTTCTGTTTGATGGAGAAATCTTGTAAAGAAATTTTGGCATTTCAATACACAAAACAGTAATTGGAAATATGTGTGAATATGTACAATTCATGGATTATTAGTATTATGTTACAACACATGATATATTCAATGGCATTACAACATAATGTGTTGTCCTTATCAGCAATGCATAATTCAATGAATTGGGCAAAATTACAATAAATGTGGAGCGTTAGTACATTTCTGTCAATCCCTGCACATGCATCTGCGATGTGTTGTGCTTCAAAAGAATACTGTCTCTGATTTTTTTAAAAGATTTATTTATTCATTTGAGAGAGAGAGTGAGCAAGAGTGATCTCCCCCTCAGTGTGGAGCCTGATGTGGGGGCTGCATCCCACAACCCACAAGATTATGACCTGAACTGAAATCAAGAGTCAGTTGCTCAACCAACTGAGCCACCTAGGCACCCTCTATCTCTGATTTTATTCAATACACCTACACCTTTCAATCCCCTCTACCAAACAGAACACAAAGGCTAAGATAGGGTGAGCCTGCAATTCACTGCATATAGTAATATTATCTAATTCAGTTTTGGAAATTTTCATCTGACCATTCCTTCATTTTTCTGGAATAATAAAGTATTGCACCATTCTTTCTAAAACCGTTCTGAGTCACCTTACTGGCCAAGCCATATTTTACATCCAAACTATATGCTCTATCTGGGTTGTGCAATCAAATGCACATTTCAAGGCTATATGAGGAAGATGAAGAAATGGAATAAGGCCTGTGCCTATACCAACAAACCCCTCAGATCAAGAACTTGTTCTGGTGCCTTAGCTGCCGCCTTCTCTTCCTTAGCAAATAAAACATCCTGCTCAATGAAGCTTCTTTAAAACCATTCTTATTATTTCAAAAGGAATGTTTAATCATTCAGAATTTCACAGTTTCTGAGCTGAAAGAAAGCTAGTGAAGACCTAATATGGAATCTGAATTTCTTAATTTAAATGATGGAACTGATTTTTCTGCTTTAATTCTCAAGTAGCTTGAGCCAATTATCTGAATATCCCTAGAAAACTGACCACTAAGGTAATGGATTAACAATGGCTGGAGAGCAAGTCTTGAAGAACAGACTGACTTGTAACCTCACAGCATTCTCTGAATGACATTTGATATATTCCTCCACTTATTATATCAAATTTACAAGTAGAAGAAACAAAACATAAGAGATTGTAATTAACCCTACTCGATAGTTTGAGAAGCATTATCATGACTCTCTTAAATTAAGCATTATTTAGACATCAATATCTAATTAATACCTCTAATACCTCTAATTCATATTAAAGGTAGTTATCATATCTTTTTATTGTATTTGCAAGCCTAATAAATCATGATAAGTTATTATCTTTACATGACAACTTATGTATAATTTCACAATAATTGTTTTTGCTCTTTTTCTAGTCATGAACTCCATCCTTCACCTGCCCCGACCCCATTCACCACTGTGCCTTCATGGAATAGATTACAGAGCCTATTTTTGTCATGGCCATAGTTATCTATTTGAAATGGGACAACAGAAGAAGATTAACAAAGATTATTTTAATGTTCCACCTTAAATTGCTTAGATAGATAATCAATGATTGGGGAAATCATAGAGAACTGACATTTTTCCACTCCACTACTGCCAATAATTTCCCTGGTGACAATTCTCGTTCCTTGAAATTTTCAGTTTACTTAACTTGTAAATTTTGAAATTACATGAAAATTACCTCCATTAGATTCAGACACAATTACTCTAAGGTTTTGGAAACTTTTTTTGAAATTAACTATAGACTTGTCACGTTATAGCTTTCTCTGGAGACTCCTAGAGATTAATATAGATCTCTATACTCAAAGGACCTTGTACTTATCTATATCTATCGTTACGCTTTGTATTCAAAGAAGAGTGACTCTTGATGTAATTTTTCTATCAATAAAAAAATATGAGAAGACCTCAAGCAATTACTATATTCAGGGAGAGGGAAGTGAGAAGACAGACTGCAAAGAACTTGCTTTGAAATGGCACCAATGTGGGCCAGAAAACCTGTTTGCGACAATGTAAAAATGTGAGTTGTACAGACGAGTGAATAAGCTTTGAGTCTTTGCCTTCCTAAATATAAACTGCAGGACCCTGGGCCTGTGTCTTGAAAACTCAGCAATTCATTCTTCTCAGTGGCATATTTCAATAATTATAATGATTCTGTCTGTATCTTAGGGCTTTTGTGAGCATCTAATGAAACAATGACTATTAAATCACTTTGAAAACTATTAGCAATATTCAAATAGCAGTTATTATAATTAATTCAAGAACTGTTCAAAACCATGATACTTTTCAACCACCAAGCCATTGATATTTGTTACACAAGATCCCTATCAATAAATGTTCTGTAATCTTCTCATAAATCTTTCTTCCTTCAATGGAACTACTTCTTTAATTATAAAACATATGAAAAATTTAGAGACCACATTTTAGCATAAAGGCTAAACAAAGGGATTTTGATTAGAGTGATGAAATGCTGAGTACAAAACAGATACTCATTAAACATTGGTACAATTAAATCACATTGACGGCAGATGAAAATACAAAAAATATTATATTATTACATTTATGGACACATATTATATTTCATTTGCTGCCTTAAAAATATTTTCCAAAAGGTCATATAAAACACCTGTGAAAAGAAACCTGACTGTGGTACTGAGATTAATAGCAACAATGGTAAAAAGAATAAAAAATAAAATCATAGCAAAGGCCATAAATATGTAATCCTAAATTATAACATCTTGTGAAAACTGGAGAATCCAGGAGTCATTGGCCATCTCAAAACTGTAAAGTCTTCATGGATTTTATGGAAAAAATATCTCTTTTTCTATATCTGTCTGACCCTACCACAAATATTATATATTTTGGAAATAATTCCTCATGGAATTTTAGTAGCCAGAAGGGGGCTAATATGTAGTAAATATGAATTTTTCAAGAATAGCTCCAAAAATGACACTTTTCTGTAAAATGAAGCTACCATATGCCTTGTACAAAATATATGTTCAATAAATGTGCTGTGTTTTTGCCATGAATTTTTCATCCTTAATGCAAACAGTCTCCTCAACTTCTAAAGAAGAAAAAATAACTTCAAACTCACATTTTAGCATAAGGACATAAAATGTTAATCAAGTAGTGTTGACTAGGTTGATCTTTGGGTATATAATTCAACTGTGCTCAATTGAGAGCTTTTCCTACCATGAAACATATCTTTTATGGGGAACTGGCTGGCAGGACAGCAGGGTAGTGTACAATAGCCAGATTATTTAAGGTCAACAATTCATCCGAAATTTTCATAATGTACATATCAATCCCTGATATCCTATAATGAGAGCTAAAGTAAATACAACTATGCTAGAGTATTTTTACATAGCATTACCTTATTCATCTGTCAAAACAGCCCCATCAATAACAAATTATTATCTCCATATTACAGATGAGGAAACCAAGAGTCAGAAACAGTAGCTGTTAGAATAGTACATTAGCAAAGTACATTAGAATAAAAAATGAACTTTACTGTAAAAACAAACTGGTAAAATATGTTCTCTCTCCAAAAAATACTCCCCGGTATGAAAATTAGGACAAGTACACAGATTAGCACAAAGATTAGTACAGATTAGTACAAAGCAGAATTCAACTCCCTCCCACAATAAAAATGAAGATGAAGAACTAAAACGTTTTAAAACAACATATCGATACATTTTATCTTTTTTCTTTTTGTTAATGATAGAGATGTTGGTGAGAAAAGACTTCATGGAGACAGATTTAAATGAAAATTAAAGAATTGGAACAGAAGGCTAGAATCAGCATGAGTACACATCTTTCCAGAGGTGGAAATGTATGGAATCTTTTTTTTTAGAGAAGAATATATCATTCATTTTAGCTTGAAATTAGGTTATGTTTAGGAAAAACATTTTGGACAAGTTTTAGGGCTGAAATTATAAAGGAGCATGCATATTCAGGTAAACATGATCATATTTTTTAGGGGAAATATCTGGGTTATAGGGCTAGCATAATTAAAGGTACTCTTTGACTAGGTAAATCTGTCCTCAGGGAGTTGTCGGGATTGAACAGGAAGTACTGGATTAAGAGGAAAATCAAATAGTTACTGCAACTACCTAACCTAGAGGGAAATAGAATATAGTAGGGATTTTTTTTTTAATGGGGAAAATTGTTGAGATTGTACAGATGTAGAAGTGACAAGAACTATTAACAAATATGGGACTGTGAAGACTAATGGACATTTTAAAGATACTTTCATAAATTGAAGTTGTATGATTCAGAGGATAGTGGTTCTACTGATATAAATTGAGAACTCTGCAGAAATGGTTGGTTTACCATATACATTTGCCGGATATAGTAATAGGTTATCTGGAGACATCAAACTGCATAAATGTTAAGATTTATTTGGAGAGAAGTAGATGCCATTCATACTGCTATGGGTCCTAGCATATCATAGAAATTTAAGGAATTGCTGGTGATTAATAACTGACCAGTAAACCAAAATAACAGGGACTTCCTGAAAAAAATATGTTGCTGCATGAGATATTATAGTGATGTCTTGCCCTTTTACTTTTCAAACTTATTCATTCTGCTCTTGGGAAGGAAGTTAGAATGCTGGATTTATATTCAAGGTTCAGATGTATATGTCTCTTTCTTTTTGCTTTCTTCTTAAGTATGTACAGTGATACAGAAAAAAGGTACGGCACTAAACAGCTTATCTTTAATTATAAGCTCTATAATACTTAAGCATCCTCAGAGTGTTTGGGAAAATAAATAACATAAAGCAGGAAATAGAGATTTCTAGAGATTTTTATACAAATATTAAAAAGAGTGGCAAATGTTAATATTTTGTCAGGAAAAACTTTACTGTACTCCGCAGTTAAAAAGTAGGATATTAATTAATTGACCAAATGGAAGCCAAGTTTTTCAGGATGTTTCCCCAACTTTCTTCACTTCAAGAATGTGTTGAAAGCCTCCTTTAATTATTTTCCATTTTTAATGCATTATCATCATACTTAATTACTAAGGCTTTTTGAAAATTATTCAGCATTTTAGGTTTGAAACTACCCAGTAGGGTGTCTATTTTTGCATAGAAAATTACTATGTGAGAGCACCCAATTTAATCTAGCATATATGTTAAATCAATGCTTAAAAGAAAAAAAAAAAACTTTCTCTTAATCTTTTCAGTTCTTTCAGTTAATAAAACAAGTAGGCGTACTGGTTTGGCTAAATATGCTTTAAAGAGAGATTTCTGCAGGTGAAGTGACAAAAGCTTGCTGGGTGCTTTATTATGCATTCTTTTCTTTATATCTAAGAGAACTCTAACGTTTATACAAAATGGTATTTCCCTTTTAGGTGTGCATCATAACACAGCGAAGGAAAGATGGCATTTCCAGACAAGTCTTTCATCCTGTGACAGCTGAATTATTCCCTTCCAAATATGCTAAAACAACAGATTTTCATTTTGTTCAAGGCCTTACATCATCGTTAAAAAGCCTTTTAGAATGTGTTCCAGTCATCAAAAATGCCGAACAAGGAGAGAGAATAAACACTGAAGTACCAATATCACACCATCTCTGAGACAGGATTCAAACCTTTGAAAAAGCATGTGCAATTACAGAGAACCTTCTCCGCGTAAACAGCAAAGCCAAGGTCTTACAAATAAATGGAGTAGGCAGCTTATGGGATGTGATTAGAGGGGCAAGCCAGATGCTCCTATCTAAAAATATCTCTCCCTCCTGTTACCTTTAGAATTTATTCCTCTGCATCTTGGAGGCTTCTTTTGATCGGCAAGAGACCCCCATTAAAATGTAAATACTCCTGGGAGATGCAGAGCCTTAATCTTTTATCAACCATCATCTTAGTGGACTAGTAGGAATGAAACAAGAAATAAAATAGAGCTTTGGAAAAATGAGTAGAGAAACAAGATAAAGGAAAAAGGGATACAGGCAGAAGTGAGAAGACACTGAAATAGAAACTTCCATAGTTTACAATTTTGCTTGGCACCAGTTCTGAGTAAACTGGGTACCTGTATATGAAAGAAAGAAAAAAAGACACAGAAAGGCTTTTAGACTCAGATTTAAATGCTATTCAAAAAAACTTTGAAATATATATATATAATTATTGAACTATATATAATCATTAAATATATATGTATATATACATATACATATATATTAGAGTGGGAGAGGGAGAGAGAGAATCTTAAGCAGGTTCCACGCCCAGCTCAGAGCCCAATATGGGGCTTGATCTCACAACCCTGAGATCATGACATGAGCTGAAATCAAGAATCAGATGCTCAAACGACAGCCAACCAGATGCCCCAGAATAATTTATATTTAACAGAAGAATCTAGTGGTTAGAAGAAATGTCTTTGGACCTTGCTTTCTAGGTCTAGGTTCTATTTACTTTCAAATGACTATGAAAACTTAATTAATCTTGGCAAACAAGTATATGATATGAAATGGAAAAAAACAATATCTACCACAGGATCTCTGTAAATATTACATTAGATGATGTAAATATAGAGTGACACAAAATTTTAATGACAATCAGACTTGTCTGTAACTCAAATAGTTGTGTATGTTCCAATTTTTTTTTTAAAGATTTTATTTATTTATTCATGAGAAACAGAGAGAGAGGCAGAGACACAGGCAGAGGGAAAAACAGGCTCCATGCAGGGAGACTGATGTGGGACTTGATCCGGGGACCCCAGGATCACGCCCTGGGCCAAAAGCAGGTGCTAAACCACTGAGCCACCCAGGGATCCCCAATGTTCCAATTTAATACACAGAATTCCCTCAGAAGTTGTTATCTCTCCTTCATCTGTGACATCCTACAGCAGTGAAGTATAATCAGAAAGATTTGAATCCAGATTTTGTCACTTAATAGCTATGAGATTTTTTAGCACTTTATTCCACCTTTATAAATGTTAATTTCCTCATCTATATAATCACTCTCATTATGCTATGTCATGTAGGATTTTTAAAAATAACTTTGAGACACTTGATGTATAGTGTCTCTAGTTGGGGAACATAGTATTTTCACAATAAAGGATATTTGTGAAATTTTTCACTCAGGATTATTACTTAAATGAAAATTTCAGATTCTGTTCTGGGAAAATATTGTTTTCTCCTTGTATATTAGGTTATTGTATATATTTGGTTAAAAGATATTGTTATCTTAATGTTTTATAATACTAAGTGGCCGAATTTAAAAATGTAAAACAGATGACCACAGACAATACACACAGAAAAAACTTCACTAGAAAGTATCTACTCAGCTCTGTCAGGACATTGACAGGGAAAATAAACATTCAAGACAGGTGATCATGTGGACTTTTTTAAATGATTAAAACCAGGTGAAGAGCTTAAAATTGTCTACTTAACAACAAACAGCTCCTCTTCTACAAGCTATCTATCCATCTATCTGTCATATGGTATGGGACAGGTTTTCCCATTGCGTATTTATTTTTTCTCATTACTAAGGACAGCTGGTTAAATGTGAATTTTCTATCAGATATACTTAACCCTTGGCTTGTAAGCAAGAAAAATATTGAATTTTATCATTTAATTCATTTTTCTCAGTGTTTACTGGGTTAAATGTCTTCCATTATGCCCTATTTCTTGGTTATTGGTAAAGCCCTAGAGTATAGTGCAATGAGCACTTAACTTTGCAAAGACTCTAGCCCAGCACCACATACAAATAGATTATTAATAAATGCTTCATAATGATGAAGGATTTGGGTTTAAGTACTAATTTATTCCTTTCTCCTCTCTCTCTCTCTCTCTCTCTCTCTCTCTCTCTCTTATTTTTCAATGCAGCAGATATATATACCATTTGCTTATGGTGATAGCAAATGCTATTACAAATAAAGTGAAGATATATACAGACACATCCAAGTGAAAGTCTTCCAAAGAAGCCTGGAATGAAAGGTGTCTCGGGGGATGAGGAAAATGGAATACATTTTGCTCAGCCACAGGGAGTTTTCTTTCACATCAGAAAGAGTGAATGCTGACATAATTGGACTCATAACTTTAAATGAGAAATAAGCAGCAGTCACAAGTGAAATTGTCATCAAAGACCCTGTTTTCACATAAGCAACCTGGGTGATCATTTTAAATGCTAGGGGAGTGAACTAGAAAAATGAAAGCAAAGATGAGTGTGTCTGAGCAAAATGGTCTTCCAGTGCCCCCACTTCCTAACAGAGTCAGTATCCATAATGCCATGGACGTCAAAGCACCAATGTAGGCCTCCCAACAAAAACAGACATGGTCTTGATGGTGGTATGTAGCTTTTCCTCACTGAATTTCCCATAGCATTTGTTTAAAAAGAGGGGGATTTGGGGGTTCCACTTTCCTGATAACAATTTAATTTCCTCATTCCCCTTTTAAATGTAGATACAGTTTCCATCTTCTAAGTGCCTGCAGGGATCTATCTGTTTAAAAGCAACGTTCAAAGGAGAAGGTGAATTTGTATGTTAATCCTCTCCCTATAAAATAAACATGGGGTGTGTTGTAATTATTTCTTTCATCTGTTACTAGAGATGATTTTAACTAAAGTAGGGGGAAGCATCTGTGCTAAGGTAAGCAAACTGGCTTTACTGGCCTGGTAATGCTGCAAGTCATTTCTCCCAATTTTGTTGTATCTCCTAAATGTACATTCCTATAGATGAACATCGCACATAGTTATGCACAGGCTAGTTTCTCCTTCATGAAATAGCAGGGTGCTGACAGCACACTCTAGGGTACAAATGCTTCTCCAGCAAACGCACAATGGATTGTGGAAGGCACCTTGGGCAGTAATTGATACAAATCCTGCTCCCCTGTATTTACTGAGTGATGTTCAACCTCCTGCATCTACAACATTGTCCTAATTATTCAAGCTGACATTTCACACTACTGTGTGGTTTTACAGCCTCATAGAAATAGTGTAAGTTCATAGTTTGTTCCAAGAACAAGAAAGGACCTAGTATATCAAAGGTGCTCTGAAAATGTGTCTCTTGTTCTTATAATCTTATAATCCTTTTCATAACAGAGTAATATAATTTTCCAAGAGGTTAAACAGTCACGTGAAGCCAAAGAAATGTAAAGCATTAAATGCAAGGCCACAGATTTAAGGGATGCTAATTATATGCTGTAACCTATATTCTATCTTGGCTACTCATGCCATTCCCCAGTGCAAAAGCAGGAAACACCAAAACAGATCATCAGATTTATGATTTTTGAGAAAAGAAAAAGTTAAAACCAGAATGGGTATGCATGAATATATGCAAATAAACATGTGCTATAGGCATAAGAGCTTACAAAATTCTGCTCAGAAAAAATAATTACCAATATGTTATAATACGATTTTAAAAAATTTACGCAAAAATGCTAACATTGAATCCACATGCCATAATATTGTAATTATTTACCCTATGCTCTTTCATGTCATAGGCCTGATAGGATTTGTTTATCCTTGCGTCCCCATTGTTTATAATGCCCAGAACATAGTACATGCTCAAATATAATTGCTGAATCAGGAATTGAACATTTCACTACATCTCTTTAAGATTTTATTTATTTATTTTAGAGGGAGAGTGTGCACAAGTAGGGGGAGAAGCAGAGGGAGAGAGAATCTGAAGTAGACTCTGCACTGAGCATGGAGCCCAGCATGGGGTTCAATATCATGACTGGCGAAATCACAACCTGAGTTGAAACCAAGATTCAGAGCTTAAGCAACTGAGCCACCCAGGTGCCCCTTCCACTGCATCTCTTAACCACAAGGTTAGCCATTTTCAAATTTAATATATATGTTGTATACATACACTCATACACTTATCCCCAAAATTTCTTGGCAAGTCTAGAGTACAGACTTACAGTTGAAAAATATTACTCAAAATATTTCTAACTGCATTAGTGCCTATGTCCTTCCTTTTTATCTGCTCTTTTCTTGTCATATGTCAGCCCTCTACCCTGTACCCACTAATAAAAATGGGGGGTACTAGTGTTATGTCCTCTGGATTCCTCATTTACCACTTCCACTCCTCTTACCAACAAACCTATTGTGCAGTACATGTTTGAAATATACATATTTCATATACATATATATATTTCTTCACAGTAATTTTACCTTGTATATCTAGTATATGTATTTTATCCTTAGGTTCAGAATTCTACTGGGGGAGCTACACTAAATAGATGATAAGGGAACTGAATCATAGAAAATCAAGAAAAACACACTCTTTCCTGAAGAGATACTGGAAGGCATAACAGTGATCTTCACTTTACCTTTACCTTTTGCTTCCAACTATAATATGATAGCTCTGCAGTTCAGCAAACCAATTGAAATTTCAAGGACACATGATATCATGATAATCACACTCCATATCATAATGTCATAATGTGGTCAGGGTACAGAGTCAGGGTACAACATCAAGTGAAGAAACCTCTAGGCCAACAGTCTAGAAGAGTGGGCAGTAGCATCTGCCAAGTATCAGGAGCTGCTGCAACCTTGAAATAACACAATTCTCTACTTTTAAAAAATGTTTCCAACTGCTGCTAGCTCATGCCTTATGACACTATGACACTTGTGAGTCTCCTTCTATATGGATTTATGCTATATTTATATGTATATAATTATATGTGTACACAACTATGTATGTGCATAGTCTAAATATATAATCTTACAACAGCCTTGCTAGATAAAAACTATTTTCTCCACTTTATTCATAAAACTGGTATTTGGAGAGATTAAGTCCTTTGTACAAAGCCATCCTGCAAGCAATAGGAGAAAATGTGATTCAGTTTAGGCCCTCAACTCTGCCCCCACTACTCTGTGATTGTTGTGTTGCCTCATACAGTTTTAACCTAAATACTGAATGGGCTAAAGCTGATGGGAAGAGCAGTTTCTAGGTTGTTGCAAGAGTGACATTAACTTATACAAGGGTGCTGGAGTGTATTCCCAAAGGGAACTTGGGCTCCTCCCCATTGCCTCCTTGTAGAAACCTCTGGTGTATATCACTGCAGGTGTCCGCTCCCTGACCAACCTGTGCTCTAGCACAAAAGGTAACATCCCAACAGCACACACACACACCCGCCCCATCTCTCATACAAAGGACATAATTATATCAGATACAGCCCCCGCTAAACTCTCCCTCCTTCAGATCAAAATCTTAGATCACAACAACCTGTTACCCATCCTTCCTTGCTCAAGAGCATATCATCAACTAACAATGATATGATTATTCCAAAGCTCTGTAAAGGTTAAAATTATATAACAAAGTAGAATTCAGAGGGAATTGAGGATTCACTAGTAGAACTTTGAGAAAGAGAGAGAGAGAGAAGAAGGAACGAAGGGAGATAGGGAGGGATGGTGGAGACTGGTCATCCAGCTCTATGTTAGGATTGCCAGAGATAGTAAACTTGCTCTCCTAATGAGTTATTTCCATTTTTAGAAAATTTAAGAGTAATTATTAGAATATTATTCAAATAAATATAATCAGCTGAAATCTGCCCTTCCAACATTGGTCCTTTGGAGCCAGAAAGATTTCAACATACCTCCTTTTTAAGATTCATCAAATATCATACATGCTTGAATATAAGGTGATCTTTTTTTTCCCCAAAACTATACCTCAGAACAAAGGAAGAAGCTGCACTATGTTGAGCATCTTTAGGATTCTTTCATGTTATGAGTCCTGTTGGAGGAAGGCACATCAACTTTGAGAATATGAATCATTTTGGTTGCTTATAGAGGTCTAGGAAACAAACTGAGGGTTGCTGGGGGGCAAGTGGGTGGGAAGAATGGATCATTGGGTGATGGGCATTAAGGAGGGGACTTGTTATAATGAGGACTGGGTGTTATATGTAACTGATGAATCACCAAGTTCTACCTCCGAAACCAATTAAAAAAAAAAAAAATTCAAGGAACAAAATGTAGCTGTTGTGGCAATGAGGTAAAGATACCAAAGTGATAAATGAAAACTGATTGTTCTCTTGTTATGCAAATCTAAGAACACAAGGGCTAGGCTTTTTTACTCTTGCTCACTGAGTCATCCCATCCCTATTACCTACAACAGTGCCTGAAAACAAGGATGTGCTCAGAATGCATTTGCTGACTAAAGGAATGAATGGATATATGGCTAACTATGGTTTGAAAGAAAAATTTCTTGTGAGAACATCACCCTTAGAAAGTACCATCTCTCTAATAACTTGACAACAGATGATGTAAATTAAATGTTACAAGTAAAATTTTGACTATTTCCTATATCCCTACTTGTTTATATATTCAGATAGGTCATTGTTTGTTTGTTTTCCAGGGACAAAAGGATTATTTTTCAATTGAGGTAGCATTATAAATGTTTCGATTTATGAGGAATTTGAAGCCTTGGCTTCCAAGTTGGTGTCTTTTTAGAATGAATCTTCTATTTTCACAGGGGATACTCATAAGGCATGATTTTGATTCACCCTAATAAATCACTGAGTATGTGGCACCCAGGATTTAATGTAACAGTGTTTTGTAGTTAGAGCATAGAGTGAGGTTTTTATCTCCCTTATTTTGGGAGCTGTATGCTGACTAAAGTAGCTTAAAATTGCATTTGCACTTTGGCAGTCATATCACACTATTGACTAATATTCAGACTTCCAGCAACTAAAATCCCAACATCTTTCTGACATGTGCTGATAAGCCTCATAATCCTCCAACCATACTTGTGCCACAGCTACACTGAACTCTATTTTCACCCTTACTTTTGTCCATCTTACAAGATAGCCTTCTAATAGAGTACTACACCTCCAAGTTTCGCATAATCTGCAAATGTGATGCCTATTAGGTATCTGTGACCTAACTGAGGTTTGTATAGAGAAAGTAAATGAAGATGCCTTGGTGGAATGTCATGAAGTTAAAAAAAAGATCCTTCCCTAAAAAGATCAGAGAGGTTAAATACTTCAGAAAAGTTGCTATGGAGTGAACTGTGTCTCCCCAAAACTTGTATGTTGAAACTCAACCCCCAGTGTGATGGTATTTGGAGATGGGGCCTTTGGGAGATAATTAGGTTTAGATGAGGTCATAAAGGTGAGGCCCTCATGATAGGATTAGTGTCTTATGTAAAGGAAGAGACACCAAAGAACTTGTGTCTTTTCTTCCTGCCCTGTGAGGACATGATGACAAGGAAGCAGTCTGAAAGATAAGAAGAGACTTCTTATCAGAACTATACTCTACTGGTACCCTGATCTTGGACTTTCATCCTTTGGAAATAAGAGAAAATTAATTTCTGTATGGAGAACACCTAGTCTATGGTATTACTTGTGGCAAGCTGAGCTAATACAAAGTAAAATGAAAGAGAGTTGCTTGTAAGCTTGAGAGAAGTTATTACACATTTGATGATGGATTAATATAAGGTTTGTAAAAATAAGATATAGTAGCATTTATTAAATATCATCCACAGAGAATTTCATTTCCAAAAACAAAAAGATTGATGATTAGAAGAGGAAGGATTATACATGAAGGTGCATTCCTGTTTAAGAGATCTCCCCTTGTCTGAAGGCAGAAGAAATGAAATCCATGAGAACACTACAACTGAACATAATGAAGAGGGATGGTATAGTTGTAAGAGCAACTGGCTAAAATGAAAGCTAATGATGCAAATAAAATCCTGGAGGTGGGGTATTAAAACTGGAGTATTTAGAATGATGGATTTATGAGGTAGTTTGGATAAAGACAAGAAATTCTTATGACTAATCTCACTTACTGAAAATAAGATGAAAGGAAGTAGGAAGTGCCATCAGGGAATGGCACTGATACAGTAGGAGGGTTAATTTTCCATGTTCTTCATGGCATGCCCTAAATTGTATAAGACTGAAGATAGAGAAAGATGATGAGGCAGTAACATGGATTTACATGACTTTAATTTTATAAATATGCACTACATAGCATTTAATATTTAAGGACCCATATTTGTTTTCTCATATATTACATTACCAAAAAATAAAAAATAAACAAACAAAAATCTCTTCACTTTCCCCCTTACAAATGCAACTAGGACATGCTATTCATTGATGTATTTTTTTAAGTTTTTGTTCTTTTATTTTTTCATGAAATGAACTAGATCTTCTGAGAGCATTTCTATATTAGGCACACAGCTTTACTGCTGTTTTTAAGCTAAGTTAAACATAAATAGGAGCTCTCCCCATTTCCATTGAAGTGTCACTTAGAGGAGTACTCACGATAGCGAGTAGGTGGTTCTCTCTACAGAGATTCATCATGCTGTGTTTTATACTTAGACATTTTTCTCAGGAATGAAAACATTTAAATTTCCCATCCTATTTTCTGACTAGTTGTTCTTTGAAAACTTGCTGTTCTTTCTATCCTAAACTCAACCTCTGTCTTTTCTTCCTCTTTTAGGAGCTGAGCTAAATGATCACTTACAAATATTCTAATTTGTGGCAAGTTACTACCTACTTTAAAGTAAGAGTGTATGTGGGTTTATGTAGTTTCAAATGAGTCACCTCAAATAAAAAATTCAGGAAATATTCAAACGATATTTTTTAAAGGACACAATAAAAAAATATCTGTTTGAATGTAGTATTCTTCATATAACATGGGGCAGGCAAAAGAGCTGGCACGTAGAGTTTCTGAAAATCTTAAGTGAATACTAGAGAAGGTGCCTTGAAATACATATGATTTTAAAATAAAAAAATAATCCTATACTACTTTCTTCTATAAGGGTATTTAACAATTGTAAACTATAACAAAGGCATTCTCTTAATAAGAAAGAAATTCTCGGGACCCCTGGGTGGCTCAGCGATTGAGCGTCTGTCTGCCTTTGGCTCAGGGCGTGATCCCAGGGTCCTGGAATCAAGTCCCACATTGGGCTTCTTGCATGGAGCCTGCTTCTTCTCCCTCTGCGTATATTTCTACCTTTCTCTCTCTGTCTCTCATGAATAAATAAGTAAAATCTTAAAAAAAAAAAAAGAAAAAGAAAGAAATTCTCATAATTTTGGCAAATTGTAAGCCATTCATACAAAAGTATCAATTACAAAATTACTCAAATAAGAAAAGATATTCTCCTGGCCTAAGATCTTTGTGTCTCAATCAAAGAAATAGAAATCAACAGACTTTCCGAAGTGCTTGAGACTTTATGTCAAGTTTTCCATAGTTTCTGAACCCATTTAACTTACTGAGGACTTTTATATCATTTCCTGAGTGCTCTGAAACATCATCTAACATACTAGAATACTTATTAGAAAATGATTTTGACACTAAATAGTACAAACCAAAAAGTCCCAGAAAATTATCTGAAAGTTTTGTTTGTGAATTGACTTAACAGCCAATAAAGATCAGTCCTTATGCTTTTGTAACAGAACTGAAGTCAAAACACTTCTGATGACCTAGTGTTCACTTAAAAAATATATTTAATTGCAAACAGAGCTTTTGGTCATCAGCCAAAATTAGGTGTCAGCTTTCTATGAACATCTTACAGAAGCAATTTATAAGAAAATAATAACAAATGAATGGTTTTAATTTTTAAAAGTAACATATAATTAAATATTTCCAACCAATCCCACATCCTAAGACCTCTTGTGTATCAGAGTGCTTTGTTGACGATCATCAAAGTTATACATCTAGATTTATTTTCTCTACTTACTTTCCTCCAGTAATTTTGAAATTCCTGTAAAGAATTTATAACAGAACATGAGAGACTCCTAACTCTGGGAAACAAACAAGGGGTAATAGAAGGGGAGGTGGGCGGGGGGATGGGGTGACTGGCAGACAGGCACTGAGGGGGGCACTTGACGGGATGAGCACTGAGTGTTTACTATATGTTAGCAAATCAAACTCCAATAAAAAAATTAAAAAATGAAGAATTTATGATAGGAATTCAATCACTCCAAGAAATTTCAAAAGGCAACAGTGGGCTCATGGAAGAAGATGATCTCTTGTTAATTAAATTTTGCCCAAGAGATAATGAAGGTCACTCTCACATTATTATTTACCTCCTTGGATTTTACATGAATTTTTACATGATTAGATTAAAAGCTCTATATTCTAGCTATAGATGTATAATTATTACTTTAACAGAATTTATAATTGGGCAGTTAAGAAAACAGAAAATAACATTCATTACAATTTTAATGCACCAGAGAATGAAAAAAATATTTTCCAAAGAAAATAAGATCAGTAATGTAACTCTTAATAATAATGCTCAATTAACTTGTAAAATTCTAAAAGTAATGCTGGTTATTTTTTCAAATTATTAAAAAACTATACATGTTTATCCATGCATGGCTTGTTTCTATGAAAGGTTAAAATATATTCACTATCAGGATCCCTGGGTGGCGCAGCGGTTTGGCGCCTGCCTTTGGCCCAGGGCGCGATCCTGGAGACGCGGGATCGAATCCCACATCGGGCTCCCGGTGCATGGAGCCTGCTTCTCCCTCTGCCTGTGTCTCTGCCTCTCTCTCTCTGTGACTATCATAAATAAATAAAAATTAAAAAAATATATATTGACTATCAATTGGTAAAATAAGCAGAACATTATGTAATTACTTATTAGTCAGGTCTGAAGACTGCAGATGTGGAAATTCATTCATACACATACACACACACACATACATATATCATATGTATGTATATGTGTTTAACATATCTATATATCTTCTAGTTATTATTTCTTTTTTATTTTATTTAATTACTTAATTTATTTGAAAGAGGGAGAACACAGAGGGAGAATGAGAGGGAGAAGTAGACTCCTGCTGAGCAGAGAGCCCAGCATGGGGCTTGATCCCGGGACCCTGAGATCATGACCTGGGCCAAAGGCAGACACTTAACCAGCTGAGCCACCCCAGGCACTCCATAGTTATGATATCTTCAACATTAGTATGAATGTAGTACAAAAAAACTTTACCGTTTCTATTTTTGTTTAAACAATGGTACACATTTAAAATAGAACTGAAAAAGAAATATTGCGTTATATTTTAAAGTGTGGGTTCAAATATGCCCTTGGTCAACATGGATGGAGCTAGAGTATATTATGCTAAGAGAAATAAGTCAGTCAGAGAAAGACAAATACCATATGATTTCACTCAGATATGGAATTTAAGAAACAAAACAAATGCACGTAGGGAAAAGAAAAAAAAAGAGGGAAGGAGGCAGACCATAAAAGAGACTCAAGTATAGAGAACAAATTGAGGGTTGCTGCAGCAGGGGCTGGGGGGGTGAGGGGTCGGAATGGGTGGGGATTAGGCCAAAGGGGTGATGGGTATTGTGATGAGCACTGGGTGTTATCTGTAAGTGATGACTCACTAAATTCTACTCCTGAAACCAAACCGAACCAAAAAAGAGCAAAACATATACTCCATTGGTATATATCATTTACAAGATATTATAAAAGCAAGCAAATTTCATTGTTTATGTAACATGGAGATTATATCCCTGAAATTAAGTCCACTAGACTTTGAGCACAGTGATGACAAGAAACAAGTTACTCTAGCCTCAACATAGTTCCCAGTAGACACATTGCCTGGTGCTAAATAGTTATTACAAAAACTAACAGAATAAATGCAATTGTTAAGAGAGTTCCCAAAGGGGGTAATAGATGCCTATGTTCTTTTTGAATTTAAAAAAATATTTAAATTATATTGACTATAATTCAAATGCTTATCCAGTGTAAGTCTGCACAGCCTAAAATATCAAGTATTTTTGTTTGGATAGAAATGAATCATTTGAAAAAAAAAGTAGCATTAGATTGTTTATGTTGATCAAAAACTTTGATTATAAATTGTAGATGTCTTTCATTAATAAAAATTATAAGGCAAGCAATTACTTAATAATGCATTAGAAAAAAACTGATTTGGAGAAAGGGATAATGAGAAAGATCTTTCATGAATATGGTTTGGTGATGGACTTACCTAGACTTCTAATAATCTGAAGACATGTATCACTCTCCTAGATTCACATTCTCTAGAGAGGGATCATAAGTAATTGCTTTTAAATATTCAAGGAAATCTGCAAAACTGGGTATGAGTGAGAACAATTTCTCAAGTGCTACAGATACTACCAAGAAAATCTCATCAATTATAAGCAGGTATTTTTTTCTTTTATACATATCAATGAAAACATATAACAAAAATCAAACCTTGGATTTTTGTGCTATGAAGAAGAGACTCAATTTCCAGAAGAGTAAAATGCCATATGAATTCCCATCTTACACCTTGGTTGGGTTTTTTTATGTTTTTATTTAGATTTCACTTGGTTAGCATACAGTGTACTTTATTAGTTTCAGGTACACAGTACACTTCCATTCAACTCCTAGTGTTCATTACAACAAGTGTACACCTTAATCCTCATCACTAATTTAACCCATCCCTCCACCCACCTCCCTTCTAGTGATTATCAGTTTGTTCTCTACAGTTGGTTTGCCTCTCTCTTTTTGTTCTCCTTTACTCCTTTGTTTTGTTTCTTAAATTTCACATATGAGTGAAATGATATAGTATTTGCCTTTATCTAACTGAGTTATTTTGCTTAGCATAATACTCTCTAGCTCCATCCATGTCATTGTAAATGGCAAGATTTTATTCTTTCATTCTTTTTTATGGCTAAATAATACTTCATTACACACACACACACACACACACACCGCATCTTCTATCCATGTATCAGTCAATGGACACTTGGGCTTTTTCCATAATCTGGCTATTATAGGTAATGCTGCTATAAACATCAGGGTGCATGTATTCCTTCAAATTAATATTTTTGTATTCTTCAGATAAATACCTAGCTATGCAATTACAATCATAGGGTGGTTCTATTTTTAATTTTTTGAGGAACCTCCCTACTTTTTTCCAGATTGGCTGCACCAGTTTGTATTCCTGTGAATAGTGCAAAAGGATTCCCCTTCCTCCACATCCCCACCAACACTTGTTTCTGTTGTTTTGATTTTAGCCATTCTGACAGGTGTGAGGTGATATCACATTGTAGTTTTGATTTAGATTTCCTTGATGATCAGTGATGTTGAACATCTTTTCATATGTCTGTTGGCCACCTGGTTGCCTTCTTTGGAAAAATGTCTATACATGTCTTCTGCCCATTTTTTAATTGGATTATTTGTTCTTTGGGTGTTGAGTTTATAAATTCTTTATATACTTGGATATTAACCCTTTATCGCATATGTCATTTGCAAATATCTTCTCCAATTCCATAGGTTGCCATTTAGTTTTGTTGACTGTTTCCTTTGCTGTACAAAAGCTATTTATTTTGATGAAGTCCCAAAGTTTATTTGCTTCTGTTTCTTTGCCTCAGGAGACATATCTAGAAAGAAGTTGCTATGGCCAATGTCAAAGAGGTTACTGTCTATGTTCTCTCCTAGGATTTTTATGGTTTCAGGTCTCACATTTAGGTCTTCAATCCATTTTTAATTTATTTTTATGTATGGTGTAATAGGTGGTCCAGTTTCATTCTTTTGCACATTGCTGTCCAGTTTTCCCAACACCATTTGTTCAAGAGACATTCTTTTTCCTAATCCCATTCTTTTTCCTGCTTTGTCGAAGACTGACCATATAGCAGTGGGTTTTCACATTGTTTTTTAAATACAATCTTTTGTCTCTAGCATTTTATGTCTGGTTTACTGTCTTTTCATAATTGAATATTTAGTAGATGGGTTTAAATCCAGGAGGAATACAAGTAAGTTTTAAAAATTCACTACTTACTCTTACCGATTCCCATGCTAAGTGAATTAAATTGATAAAACTTTGTTTTTATGACTACTATCTGCACGTTTTTGTAATTGCCTCCCTCCTTTTTTTTCTCTTAATAATGTAGAGATGATGGGATAAAAAATATTCAAATAATCTTACAAACATAGTTGTTGGTCAAAGGTGACACAGAGATAGGCAGCAACTCCATGTAAGAACTCCAAATGTTCATTATTCTTCTTTTATGGAAGCAATAAAAAACACAATGTAATGAGTCAATATATAATGGATTAATAGATTCATTTTATCAAAGTAAAAACAAGAGAATCTTGTATGTTTCTGAACTTGTAGTAATTTTGAATGTGGCAACAATTTTTTGGTCACAGGTATTACATGTAGAGAAAATTTGTGTTCATACTATCTATTAAGTAACACATTAAAATTGTAGTGATATAAATGTTGAAACTATTAGTAATACTAGAATAGTTTACAGATTTAATAATGAGAATAATACATTATCTCCTAGATTGATACTTTGTGAGTTCTGCAACTGCATGAAATGAATAAATAGCATAAACTCAGTTGCTGTTTATATTCAGAAAACTAATAGTAGGTAAGATGGATGCCTATTGGCAATAGGGTAAATTCTAAACAGACATGTAGCAAAATCTAATTTTGTATCACTTTCTGTGGAACACAATACTATCCAGTACATTTAAGAGTCAAGTCTAAATGGAATACTTCTCACCATGGTTATATATTTGGCTTCTTCTGAGACAAGATTAGGCATACCAGATAAAGATAGAAAAAAGAATCTAATTATATTAGCAAACACCAAAACTACAAAGGAAATAGACTGTGGTGATTGCATACTTTAACAGTGAGTGGCAAATGAATTATATTCATCTGAACTGGAACAAGTGCAATTCCTAAACCTTTGGCCTAGGAGGAGGTCACTGTCAAATTCTCTATGACAACTTTTTGACTTAAAATGATTGCTTTATGGCAACATTGACCTACTGTGTGCTTTTTATGGCTCAATCTATTCGAATGGGATGAATTCCTGGGAAAAATACAAAAAAAGAAAAGTTCGTTCAGCATTCTAACAGCCCTTCAATTAAGGACTTTTTGCTTTTCTAATCTCAAGTCCTTTCTTGGCAAAATTTCTTTCTGGTTTCAGAATGACAGACAAAATTTATGTTCTAAACATATCCCTTCAATTATCTGGAATAAATATCTATATATAAATATCCGTTTGAAGTAAAAGTTTATGTCCAAGGTTAATTAACATCATATTTTTTTTTGAGTGAGAGATCTGGGGCATATGTAAAATCAAGGCCATTATAGAATTATACACCATGAATCTGCCCAAATATCATAAAATAAAAACCAAAACTACTAAGTATGTAGTTTTTCATCTATTAGAGATAATATATTTGGACACAAATGTTAATGTTTCTTTTTAGAAATAAAAAAAATAAAGCACTTAAAATTCTTCATACATTGTAAATGCCCTTATAGTCAGAAGGGAAATAATGCACATACTATAAAATAAAGTCAGTATGATGCTATGCAAAGCATAAACTTAAAAAATGCAGCTCACCAATTACTAGATATTCTTAACTTTAAATTCTCTTTTAGTCAATATGCTGAAACTGGAAACTGCTATCATGTAGAACCTCCTTTAACCATTCAAACCAGTTTAGCCTCTTACTGAAATATTATAGTAGCTTATTCTTTTAAAGAGCATATTCAAAATAATCTTATGATGTCAGAAAATAAACTGACCATCTCTACGTCTGCTCTCATTTTCCCTCAGACATTTCCCTTCCCCCAGTCTTTTCCCTTGATTTATCCAATTTTCATCTTTCGTCACTAGCATTTCTGTGCCACTTTTTCTCACCACTCCATATGCTTAGGAAGCCTTCCAGATTATACGCATCAAGCTATAGCAGCCTCCTCCATATATCTCCAAAAAGCAACCTGCTCAAACATTCCAATCGTGACCTTTTACAAATCTCAATTTCTCTATTTATATTAAATTGTTCTACTTCTTTTTTTTCACTTAGGGCCATCACACCTTACATCAGAAATTTATTATTAATCGATTGCAAAAGGTTTCATAATTTATTTATTGTAATGCTTATGAATGAGTGATTATTTTTAATCACAGCAACTCATTATGCCCTAATAACATGGTGAAGGTGATGACACTATTACCATATTAATAGAATAATCTCTGATTATTTTTAATGTCAGCTGTTGTTGCTCTAGTTAAAGAGAAGATAAAATATATAAAAACAGATACATAAATTCTTCCATAAAAAATTAAGATATATTTCTTCAAGACATACTAGTATACTAGTCAATGTCCAATTATAAATTAAGGAGAGGAAGCTAGAAATCCAAGGTCAAAGAGGACTTTAGACTTTTAAGAATTAAATCAGGTCATCTAAATCCTTTTGAAAATATTCTAATGACTAATTTATGCCACGAACAAGGAAATAACTAAACTGTATGCCATATTTTAAAAATATTTATTATATATGCTCATGGTACTTCTTATTTCTTGACATTAGGGACATTAAGCAAGAAAAGGTCTGATTCTTCTCCTATCTCTGTAACTCAACACACACAAGCCCCTGGGCCAGTCCCTTATGTCAGAGTTTTGGTTATCTGATTCAGCAAACAAGAATAGTAATGATTGCCCTGCCAACCTCACTTGCTATTTAAGTTGTTTATCAAATGAGAGAACATAAAAACATTTTTATAAAAATAAAATTAAGTTAAAACAAAATACTACAAAATATTAGAATGGCCAAAAGTTGGGACACTGACAACACCAAAATGCTAGTGAGGATATCGAGCAAGAGGAACTCTCATTCATTGCTGGTGAGAATGAAAGACGGTGCAGCCATTTTGGAATACAGTTGGCAGTTTTTTTTACAAATTCAAACATTTTAATGCAACCTAGCATTTGTGCTCTTTGGTATTTGCCCAAGGGAGTTGAAAACTTATGTCCACACAAAAACTTTCACACAGATGTTTATGGTAGCTTTACTTTAAATTGCCATAACTTGGAAGCGACCAAGATGTCCTTCAGCTGGGGAATAGATAAATAAACTATGGTACTTCCAGAACCCAAAATATTATTCAGTGCTAAAAAGAAATGAGCTATCAAGCTTCCTGAAAAGACATGAAGGGAACATAAATACATATTACTAAGTGAAGAAACCCATCAAAAAGGCTACATACTGAATGATTCCAACTACATGATATTCTGGAAAAGGCAAAACTATGGACACAGTAAAAAGAGCAGTACTTGTTAGGGGTTAGGGGTTGGGAGGGAGGAAAATATAAACC
This sequence comes from Canis lupus familiaris, assembly GCF_011100685.1. NCBI lineage: Eukaryota > Metazoa > Chordata > Mammalia > Carnivora > Canidae > Canis > Canis lupus. The sequence continues at coordinate 22,038,611 of NC_049243.1, forward strand.
ACAGAGCATTTTTAGGGCAATAAAATATTCTGTATGATACAATAATAGTACCTGTCATTATACATTTGTCCAATCCCATAGAATATACAACACCAAAAGTGAACTCTAATGTAAAAGATGGACTTTGGGTGATCATGATGTGTCAATGTATATTTATCAATTGTAACAGATGTACCATTTTGGTGAGGGATATTGATAATGGGGGAGGAAACGCATGTGTGGGGGCAGAGGATACATGGGAAATGTCTTTATCTTCCCCTCAATGTGAACCTAAAACTGCTATATATTTTTTTAATTTAAATTATATAGTTCATGTCCTGATATATTTATATATATATATTTATATGTATATAAATTTATATATATATTTATATATATAACTTTATAACTATATAACTATACACAAATGTATATATAGTTCAGTATGTTAATCTCTATGATGTTTATAATTATATACTCAGTGAGGAATGTTAATAATAATGGTTTTATTAGGAAAATAGACTCACTCCTTAGGAAATACTAAGGATATCTTTCCTGTAAGTGAGAATAAAAGCAATTTCCTCTCAGAGCAGTAGAGAGATTCAAATATTTCTTAAATTCATGTTTGCTCTAAAGTTTCCATGATTCTATGATTTTTAGACGATAGTTTTTTTTTAAGCTGACTTCATAGTGAGGTAAAAACTATTTACAATAATTTTAGTGCCCTACACCTTTTGCTATAGGGTTGTGAGGGCATGCCAGTGTTCAAAGATACAGTGGTGCATTCAATGGAATATTCACAAATGAACTCTATGGTGAAGAGGTAAGAAAATGAAGATCAGAGTGTGAAAAAGAAAAGAAAATTAGAAACATATTCTGTATAGAGTTGTTAGTAACTTAGAATCAGGAAACATTAGCAAACAAAATGCAATGGCATGGAGTCAAATGGATAAACTAAAAGTGGCCCATAGCCTCACCTCCTAAATATATGAATAAATAAACGTATGAAATGCAAGCTTCAATGCCTGACAGAACAGTGTGAAAGAAAAGGAACAAAGCTGGAGGACTATCCCAATATAGCTTTCAACCTGACATTAGAAAAGTAGTTTAATGGGCAACCCTGGTGGCCCAGCGGTTTAGCGCTGCCTTCAGCCCAGGGCGGGATCCTGGAGATCCAGGATCGAGTCCCACATCAGGCTCCCTGCGTGGAGCGTGTTTCTCCCTCTGCCTGTGTCTCTGCTTCTCTCTCTCTGTGTCTCTCATGAGTGAATAAATAAAATCTTAAAAATAAATAAATAAATGATACTGCTTTAATGTAATGCAGTTTTTTTACATATTCATATGAATATTTCATAAGGAACAGGGCTGTCTAAAATCACAGATAAGCCCAACTTATAACTATAATAATACTACTTGTAACAGAAAAGCAAAGAATACAAATACAAAGAAAATTCAACAGTTTTTCTCAGAATAAATGCTAGCTAAAATCAAAGGTTAAATCAAACTAAATATTTTGACCTCAAGGGTTTAATTTCTTCATTTTATTTTTATCTATTAAACTTTATTATAGGATTTCACATTTACAGAATAATTAGAAGTCTTAAGCGGATGAGTTAGTTTCTCCTTCAATGCATCCTGGCACATATTGCTATTTTAAAACTTGTACCATTCACTAGTCTCTCTTTATCATCTCTGTAACCCTAGTACCTAGTATGCACTCAGTACTTGTTTGTGGAATGAGGGAGACTCTCATCCAGTTCTAACAGGAAATCATTCAGCATCTGCTTCAACACTTACATTGGCAAGGGATTTACCACCTCATAAGGAAAAGCATTCCATTTTTAACAGTTCAGTTAGAAAGAAGTTTCTTAATTACAGAAAATCCAAATTTACCTGCTTATATAACTTCCATTAATCCTACATTTTAGCAGATAAAGTTTAAAAGAAGAAGTTTATATCTTTTTCTGTGTAAGAGCTTTTGAAACACTTGTATATAACTATAACACTTAACCTACTAACTTGCCTCATAAGACATTTCCAGATACTTCTTTTTCCCTCTTCTAATTTTACATCTATTGAAGTGCAATGTCCAGAACATTACATTATCTACCAGTTACTTTTATCAGTGCAGAGAACAGTGGGAATTACCTCCATGGCTCTGTACAGTATACTTCTATTAACGATGCCCAAGATTCCATTAGCTTTTCTTGGCATTCTCATCACAGGATGACTCATAGTCCACTTACAATCAGCTGAGTTCCTAACTCTTTAAGATGAAATGTTGTCAAATCATGACTCCTTCGTCCTTGGTTCTTTAAGTTGATTTCTGGTATTTGAGGGGAGGGCTTTATTTCATGCTGATGGCTTGGGCAACATTGTTTCCATCAGTCAAGATTTTCTAAACCTTGATTGTGTCAATCCTCTAAAACACTAGCTATCGCTTCAGCTTTGTGTTGAGTGCAAATTTGATAAACATAATCTACATGTCTACATTGATGAAACTGATAAAAATAGACCAAGGGCAAATAAATACCTACATCACAATACCAGAAATTTCGTTCTAGGATAGTATTCACACATTACCATTTTGTAACACTTACAATATTTTAGGAACTACACATACATGATCTTTAACTCTTACAACAACCCTTTAAAATACTATCCCTATTTTATAGAGAAAGATTGGAAAATGTGAATGATTTCACCAAGAGCTCTTAATTAGACATTACCAGCTGGAATTCCAAATGAAATCTTCTCATTCCAGATCCTGCCTGTTACCGCATTACATAATGACTCCCTTTAAGTATAGTTGGATCCTCTTAGATCGAACACCTAGAACCTATTTATCTATTCTATTCCTTGAAATATAACAAAAACTGTCAAGAGCCATACTGACATTGCTAATTTAGTTCTGTAGCATTCCAGTAAGCTGCCAATCTATTTCTTCAAAAATAAAAATGAACTTTGTTTGCCATTCTTGCTACTGTAAATACTTCTTAGTGATTCTATTTCTTTTCCTAAGTGTTTGTAACATACATAATTTTCTGTCCTATACTTTGCTATATAGGAGTTAAGTCCATTCATCTTTACTTTTTAAAATCTTACATTGAATCCTTTTTGAATTCAGACACCCCAAAAGCAAATTATATGTGTAGACACTTTCTATTTCAACACATTTTTGCTCATTGTTATGTCTAGAAGCATATAAAGTAATAGTAAATTGAAATCACTACAGTTTACTGCTTGTAATTATGTTCATAACATAATCCTTGTCAGGTGAAAAAACATTGTACTCTTTAACTTCAATAGTATGACTAAGAAATCGAAATCAAAATTTGACTCTTGCCCACCACTTCCTGTGTGAAATAGGATCATGCTCATCAATTAAATACCTTCTGTTTCAAACCATTTTTCAATAACAAGCATTGATTGATTCACTTTCTAACAATTATTATCAAAAATCTCAGAGATATTTGTATTTTACCTAAAACATCTAAAATGTATTTTCATCATATTCCATTTTCACACATATACACAGAATCAACTATAGAAGTTAAATCTATTCTTCAGAGTATCAGCTATTAGATTTTTCTCCTTATATAATTCTGAAATGGAGCATATACATACTCTTGAGGCATAACTAGCTACCTTTTACATTTTTGAGAGTAAAAGTTAATTGCAAAAGTGCTTCCTGGAAAAAGTCACAGGTCTTAAAATAATCATATTAATAACAATGATATTTTAGCTCCTGGTTATGTGTCCAAAATATTTGCATATATGTGTGCTATTAAGATATCATTCTAGATCCAATTCTCCTTTTACTCTTTCTGCGATTATTAATACATACTCTTTGAAAGAAGAGAAAATAGAAAAGTGAATCTGCTTTAGGTATTCTTGCAAAAAAGACTAGATTATCTCACACCTATGAAAGTTGTTCAGGTCGATGCTTCTTGAAACTGATTAGAATTTCCAAAAATCTAGATGCATAACAAATAGAGATACTGTGATTATTACTCTCACATAATTTTCACTGTAGAAGAACCTAAAAAATAATTTGTTGAAATGTGTAGTATTAGGTGAAATTACATGCATACTGAGAATAACAAGCAATGAGGCATGTCTTTGGAAGCCCTTATGAAAAAAGTAAGGGGTTAACAAAAGGCTTAGTAGCCTCATTTCTCACACTTGCCCACCTTACTAGTTGAGTTCTCACTCTGGGTCCCTTCTGGCTAATGAGACCTATCCTAACATTTCCAGAGTTACACAAGACTATTCCAAGCAGTGAGGTTTACATTATTCCCCACACTATCCCCTCCTCCATTATGGTTACAAGTCTCCGAAGGCATTTAAAAAAAAGAGAGAGAGGAGAAGAAGTTGGCTTATATCGAATTCTTCTGTCTAGCCTATAATGATCGGTGTCAGAATTGCCAGCTACTCAGTCTAATTGTTTGGCCGTCTTATCTATGCAGATCACTGCGCAAACGTGTCAGTCATAGATATTGATCAAAGGGGGCCAAGTTGTCCAGATCTTGGACCATGTATGAGATCAGCTTTCTAATCAAAGCACTGCAGATCTAAAGTGTGTTTGGATGAATTCTATGTGTTTTTAGAATCTTCCTCCTTTTAAATGGTAGTACAATACTGTGGAATTGTCATCTAACACTGTAGCATGACTCACAGGCCTTCAGTGCAGAGAATTGTCAGGATACTTTTATAGATTACAATAATGTATATCACAAAGGATACACGATTGTGTTATTCATATGTGTAATCATCCATGGACGGACTAGAAATAACAGTAGTCTTATTATGCAAACAGCAGTCCATAATATGCAAATGAACATAAACAAAACCAAACACAAACCTCCAGAATAATGTTTACTGATGTGTCCTTAAAAAATCCCTTTCTTAAAACCACATTTTTCCCATCTCTCAAAAACATTAAATAAGATCAAGGATGAATGCATGGAAAAGTTTATGCTTCCTCTCTTGCATTTTTGAAAAGGAACTACAATATAATCTTATTCTGATTATTTGATTTATATTCTCCCAAGGCCATTACTGCCTCCTGGCATCATTATATGCTTGTGTAAGGTTTATATGGTGTCTCTTTTAATTGCTTAAACTAATCTATTCAATGACTGCAAATCTAATGCACACTGGAACAGACAGCCCATAAATTCCATCCTTCAGATGTGTCCTTGAACATGTGTTTGTCCTGATGAAGAGCAGAAACAAAACAAGAATAATAAAATGGGAGAAAGCCCTTTTAAACAATGCATCCAAGAGATCTTAAAAGCCCAAAAGATATTTTAGTTGAAAAGAATAAAACTAAATAGCTCCTTGCTCTTTTATATTTTATAAGGACTGCATTTACATTACAGTTTACACTTCAGGCTACCCTTAACCAATAGTGTGCTATACTAAAAGATAACATTAGGTCATAAATGTGAGCTTAATACAATTGATGTAGCAAAAATTGTGTTTTAGGCATATGTTCTCTACTGAGGGCAAATGTTCTTAATACCAAGGAAGAAAACTAGGGTTATTATGACCATATATTTCCTAACCCTATGCTATTCCCCACTAATTATAAGGAACTCCACCTGACTGTATTGCTAACACACACACACACACACACACACACACACACACACCCCATAACACAAGAAATAAAACTACTTATAAAATTTCTATAGAACTATAATTTCTATAGAACTAGAATGTTCTAGTTCTTAGAAATAGAACTGCTGAAAGATATCCAAACCTAGATTCTCTTTTGATCAGTCTTGTTAAACAGACTGATCATGTCTTCCTACCTACTACAGACACATAGTGGTAGAAGGAGAATGAGAGACAATTGCTATTAAACCCAGGAAAAAATAATTTGTTTTCAAAAGTATATTTTCTGGACACCATGCTTTTTCTTTTTGTAGGTCTTTCCTTATCTTGTAATTTAACCTAATGTTGAATCCTGAAAGGGATATGACGTAAGTTGTGCAAACTATATACTTGCAATCATTTCAGCTTAAGAAATGGCTTGTGCTACTCTTCTCACCAAGCATATATGCAATACCACAGTATTTCTCAAAAATACTAGAGCATATTTTACAATAAGTTCTGGAGTCACTAATTTGTGGCCTTGTTGTTGAGTTCAATAGCTGTTTGCAAAAACACCCATCTGAAATCCTGGTTCACTGTCTCATTTATGTTTCAAAAGAATGATTTGACACAGTTCTAATCTCTGTTACTCTTACATAGAAATTCCAAACCTAGTTTTGGTGAACAAAAAATTTCAAGATCAACTTGAATCACTTGCAGCTCTAACAGAAACTTAAGATTTATGACTTACGCGTGTTCTATCATCCTTCCTTAATAGTAAAATAAGACTAGGAAATAAAGCTAAGTTAGAAGACTGGTCCCTGTCTTTTCTTCGTCCATGCTTCATATATAAAAATTCATCTGCATCATCTGGGTGGCTTAGTTGGTTAAACATCTGTCTTCAGCTCAGGTCATGATCCCAGGGTCGTGGGATGGAGCCCTGCATTGGGCTCCCTGCTCAGTGGGGGTGCCTGCTTCTCCTTCTCCCTCTGCTCCTCCTCCCTGCTGTTGCTCACTATCTCACTAGCTCTCTCTCTCTCTCTCTAAAGTAAATAAATGAAATATTTGTTAAAATTTCATCTGGTATTAGTAAATGTAAGTAGCCTCAGATAATTTCTTCCTTGACCTATGTACTATGTTCAGTCCCTCTCTAATCAAAACTCTAATATTACTGGCTGTAACTATACCCTAAAACCACTACTTTCCTTCTTTTGTATTCAATCAATTGTAGTATCATTAGGAGAATTAGCCCTCTGAGTAGCTCTGTGTTTTATTTTTCATTGTGGCCTCCTCAGGGTAGATTCCTGGTATCCAACTCCTCAATACTCACCTCTTTTCCTAATCCATCACTTTTGAAACATTGCAATAGTCCTCTTAGAAATCCCAAGGTTAACCTTTATTCTTTTTTTTTTACCTTCTCAAGATGTAAGCAAACTCCCAAATAACAAGACACCACACCATGGCTATTTTATTAAAAGACACGCATATAAGATTGTGTTGGGTGGCATTGTAAGCTACAAAAGGAGAGACAAAACTGTATTTATGAGCCACAAGGTGTAGAATTGAAAGAGGAATAGGACAGACTGACACTGGAAATCCTCAAAGGAAAATGAAAAAGCAACAGGATGCTGTTCTAGACCAGTGGTTTCAATCTATTTTGATTGTGTACTTCAACCAATTTGAAAAATAAGATATGAACATGGACCTACTATACGTAACTATCCAATTTCAATTATAGCCATGTGTTTATATTGCTAGCTAATTTCTCAAGGCACGATAGAAAGCTAGGGTAAAATTCATCATTAATAATAGACAATGTAAGACATGATTTCAAATATCTTGTCCATTTTCCATTTTTATGACTTCTTATCAGATAAATCATCAGTTTCAAAATACATTGTATCTGATGTAAAGCTTATTCTAGGAATAGACAAGTGATTTTCTTGATGTTTGTTTACACTTATTTGCATTATGTTCAATTATCAGTTATGTGCTTTGTCCATCTGAACACAGACAGATGCCCACTTGCTGAGGATCGGTCATAATGGAATAATATAATTGTTATTTCACCTAACAGGAGTAAACATGGAACATTATATATTACACTGACAGCAAATGTGTGACGAAGGATGCCACTCTTCATCTTTCCATGTTATGGTTCTCCTACTCTTCCCTCAGAATACCTATCAAAGGTGTATATGACCACAATGACCCTGGTGATGGAGTTGAATCTCAATTCGTATAGTAATTAATAGAGGGTTAAGCATTATTTTCTTTAAAAAAATAAATTGAACTTCTAATGTTTTTCTGTACACTACAGTGCATCATCAATTATCCTCTGGGAAATGTTCTCCCCACTTTAGAAGCTACTGGTAGCTGTAAATGACTATAGAAAAGAAAATCTCATTTCTGTTTTCCCTAAGCCAACCCCATTCTCTTCCTCTCTAGTTACAATCCTTTACTCAGAGTCATTTGAGGCCTACCTTGTTCAACTTTCTGCTGTAAGCTATGGGCTTGAGATGAAGGAGATTTGATTCCATTTGTGTAGAAATTGTATTAGATAAAAAGCAGGGAAATTAAAGTCCAGAGTTGAGGGAAAGACAATCTTGACATCCTATTTTGAACTTCTGAAAGCACTCTTCCACGTAACAGTCATGTATTAGTAAACATTCTACAGCACTTGTTCTTGAGGTAATTTCTGGGCAAATTATTTGTGAGCTTGTGTATGTTTACCTAATCTCTTCTTAAAACACATTGTTTCTCTAATAAAGCATCTTCCTAATTTCAAACAATTGACCTTAACCATATATTTTAGAAACAAAACCCATTCATAAATGACAAATTGCCCATGTAGAAATTTCTAGGTCTTATGTCAACTGAAAGTCTAAAGCAGTTCTGAAATGAAATTTTATATTGTGAAATTTAATTATGAGCGACTGAACGTGCAGTACAGTATGAACTATTCACCTTATCTGCAACAGTGTTGTGACATAACCTGGTTTAAATATGACAGTTTTAACCACATGGTAGTTAAATGACTTTTGATATGACACTAATAAAAGCCTGTCTGATGTTAGAGATGCTGAGGCTTTTACTCCTTTGTTTATTTTGAGAATATTAATCATTGTACTAAACTAATAAAAGAAAATTGTAGGTTTAAAATTTCCATTTAAGAAGTCCGTAACTTCCCCATGAACTAGCATGATAAATGCCTACAAAGTACCTCTTTATAATGAACTAGAAAAGACACAGACAGGCCATGTTACAGAATGTAAATATATAAATTACCTCAAATTATTGAATTACAACAATCAGAATTAGTTCTAATACCACAAGATTTTCTCAGTTAAAAAGACATGAATAAAATACAAATTATTTGGGAGAAGAACACAGAATCAGCTCTAATGTCAAATTATCTGAATGGATGTTTTTAGTTGGGTAAGAGTTGATAATTGCAACATTGACCAACATGTGTTACACACTCTCCTACATGCTTTACATTCATGGACTACTTAATCCAAAAACCATCTCATAAGGTAGATAGGTATTATTTTTTCCATTTAATATATAAAGTACATAAACAAAAGCAAAGATCCAAGTATCTTGCCCAAAGGCATCAGCTAATAGGGTATGCTTTTAACCACTTTGCTGATACTAATTAACTACTATTTAGGAAGTTAAAGGCTATTTCTGAGAAGTTCAAAAAACTCCAGGCAATGTTGAAAATTTTATTTAAGAGCAGTGATACAGAAAGGTAGGGAAGAGGGGACAAAGAAATTAAAGAATCACTCAATAGGCATTTCTATATTCATTAATATTCTCATTCAGCAAACCTTTATCAAGTGCACCCTATGTGCCAGGAACTAGGTAACTAGGTGCCAGGAATAAAAAAATAATGTACTTGACCTTGGGGAGATCTCAGTATAGTAGAGGAAATAGAAGTAACTGCAGTAGGAGATGGTAAGAGGCAATATATTTACATACTAAGCGCTATGATATCATCCCCCTCCAAAAGCAACTTTACAATGAGTAAAAAAGAATATATTTCTAAGTAAAACTGTGTGGAAGAGCAATCCAGTAATCAGTGTGATTTAGTTAATCACATGAAACAGTCCATAAGAGGTGAGGTTTTACCTAATTTTTTTGAAAAGAATGAGGATCTGAGATTGGGAGAGAGAAAGGAGGCATTGAAAAAATATTTCTTTTGAAAGACAGGACATGAACAAAGTGAGACAGGAGATATTCCCTTTGCCCTTTGAGGAAAAATATGCAAAGTAACTATTGCCTACTGTCTACTTCAATCAATCTAATGAATATCCTTCAATCCTAAAATCCTCTCACTAGGAAATTGCATTTCAGTTACAAGCAATTATTTTGTATCCACTTTTTTTTTCAGTTTTCAATATTGGAGGAAGAAAAGATTAATCATCTTAAAATATTAACAGAAAAAAAATATACTGAAGACACAGTACTTATTTATAAAACAGTCAATCTAAGGAACACATAAACTGGAGATACATTTAAAGTTCCACTAGGTAGCTCTTATATGGGCATAATTTGAGGAAGACTCTACAGGCCCTTTGGCTAAAACTCATTTCCTCCATGGCATCTCTCAATGCCTGAAATTTTACCAGTAAAATAATTCCTCGAGTTTCAAATATTTTTTGGCTTATGAATAAACTGTAGATCCCCTTAGGCAAGAAACACACATTATTCCCATGCATACTATCTTTTACTGGGAGTAGGAACTGAGTAAATCTAACAAAGCTGAGAACCAATATGGACAACAGGAGTCAATATTTAGGCAACAGAGGCAGTGCTAGGGTTGAGGGCATGTCCTTTAAGCTGAAGGCAGGGAACGTGGGAAAAACGAATACAAACTGTCATTTGTCATTTATATGACCTATATCCAGCCCAGGATATTACATTTTGTCTGTAATCAAATAACAGAAAAAGGATGAACACCATGTCTAGGAAAGTGAAGAGAGTTTACATCACCTTTGATTCCATCTATAGATCCATCTACACTACGATTTTTTAAATTTTATAGTTCTTGAGAATAAAGACAAAAGTGTAATAAGACATCTCTTTTGGAAATTTGACCTAATTTTTCATTTTTGCTTTCCATTTAAACCCTTTCCAAATTCTCAAAAGTAGACCAGGCTCCCTTCCCCCAAACCAGGGATCCAAACTCTTAATCTGTTATGTTTAAATTATTTCTTGGGAGTATCTTGTTCCTCTATTCACTGGAAACCTATAATAGGTTTGGGCTATGTCATTTTGTTCTCATTTTGTTAATAAATTTTTTAGTTCTTTATACTTCCCCCTAGGTAACAATTAATAAATAATATTTCACTCTTCTTGAATAGTATACCTCTCTTTCTATCTTTAGAATATATACACCTATATGTTTGACACTCAGGGGATCTTGTCTAATTTTCATAGGAAGAAGACAAATCTTGCTTGCAGGGTATTTAGAGTACAATGATGACAGCCTATATGCCAACTTCACAAACACTGTAGCCGGAATCATAGACTGTGCTCTAAGCGGCAGCATATGGCTAGAGAGTCATAGCAGCAGGAAAGTGTGGCAGTGCCCAGATCACAGCTGTAGGCACACAAAGGAAGTTTTGATGCTAGTATCCATATTCCTCCTTCTCATCAACAACAAAAAGGATGACTACTTAAGATTCTGTTGTCTTAAAGGCTTTATTAAGTTATTGCCCAAGGTAGGAAAGGGATATTATTGTCTACATATGTTTGCCAGAATCATGCAGCTTCTCTATTCTGGCTTTCCTAGCAGGTGTCTCTTTAAGTACTTATTCTAAATGGAACACAACTGGGAGACATCAGAAAGGGCACTGTTGACAACTGTCATAGCAGGCTCCACCTTGAATGGTAACTGAGCAGAAGGTCTCTCTCCAGCGTACTTCAGATCATCCTAATAGCAGCATCATTTCCACTAGGAACCCAGCTTCTACCAGAAAGGAGTGCTGGGAAATAGTGCTTCTGGTGAAATCTGATCTCCTCAGTGGAAATAGTCCATGCCACCAATTTCCTACAGAAAATTGCGAAGGTACAAGGAAAAGAACCCTGATTTTAAAGACAAAATTGCAATATTTGAGTGAAGCACACAACCCATATAGATGTCAAAATGTTAAGTGAAAATATGCTAAGTTAATCTTTAACCATATGTGTTAACCCCTCAAAATACTTTAAAACCTTTCCATAACATAAATGGAAAAAAAATACAAGCTTTCCAACTTTCTCATTAAGATGATATATTAATTTACCAAAGATATGAACAATTTAGATATATACTTTGACAGGTATTTGACATTTTTATTTCATCTTGACATTTTTATTTCATCTTGTATTATTATCTTTAATAGTTTTTATGCTATTGTTACTATTATCATTGCTGTTATTAACCATAAGAGAAAAGAGACTTATTTTCAGGTGCTGAAATTTAAGAATACATTTAAATGATAATTTTCAGTGAGAGCTCCTTGAGATGTTTAAGGTAAAGTTGCTCTGTAAACCAAATATGGGGGGAAAGAAAACAACAACATAGACTTTCTTCTTACTCAAGATTTTCCATCTGCAAAATTAAAGCTACTATAATTTCCACATGCTTACAAAAAAAGAGGATAATATTAGCTAGCAGGCTTTATTATAAATTTCTGAAGGGTACCTTTTATACATATGTATTTGTTCATAAAATGAAATTTATTACAGACATTAACATATTTCCTATTTTAATTCTTCCATATTATCTGCAGAACATATTTATCCAGTATTCCTATATAGAAGTGAATTATAGATCAGAGACCCATACATATATTGCTTTCTTCTTATTTTGAGCTATTAACTTCTAGGAGAAAAAATATATATACACAACTATTTAAATTATCAAAGCCAAAAAAAAATTATCAAAGCCAAAATACTGTACCTGTTCAGAATTAAAGAATAAACATATTTATGTTTATGAATTACTACAGAAAACTATCCTTAACTTTTATGGTCAATATTCATATTTGCTTAGCAGAGAATGACTTGATTTTCTAAACTACATGTTGTTAGTGTTCAGTTGATATTAAACATCCTTATCAGAGCAGGGAGATTAAAGCCCACACAAAAAATAAACAACAAACTTGGAATTCTCACTAGCTCTGAATGGTTTGACTTGCAATCCATGCAGAAATGGACCCTAAGCAAGCTTTCTTATAATTATGTCCTTTCTTTACTTCTGTAACAGAATGCCGAAGTGTGGATCCCAATGAAAAACCAACACCCTGTATCACATCTTATTGAGAAAATAAAAGTCATTTGGCAGAAACTTCATATTTTATCCAAAATGTCTACACAACCAGATGATCTTAAATCTATCTTTTCCATCATCTTGCTCATTAATAATGATGGAAATCTCTTTCTTGCTATTACAAGTCAATATAACCATCTATCCTGGAGTCAACCTCCACACACCATACCTTCTCAAAGATTTCCTTCCCCTGAATCTCCAGCAGTCCTCTCTAATGGCTCACTCTAACAACATACAAATATTCTGACTCTCATTTTAAAACAAACACAACCAATTGTATTTTACTTCATATTTCCCTTAAAATATCATCTATTTTCTCTTCTCTCAATCATGTTCAAAGTTCTTAAAAATAGTTGTCTATTCTAATTAGGTTCTTTCCCTTATAACTGAAAAAAAAAAAAAACATTCCTAAGACCACCAATAATCTTCATATCTATCAAATCAAATCATATGGATACTTTTCAGTGCTCCTTTCACACAAATGAACACACTATACTTGAATCTCTCCCTCTCCCCTCCCTTTTTCTCTTCTCCTTCCCACCTCTTCCATCCCTCTCCTCTCCCTCTCTCTGTTTGGCTTTTCTCACTCACCACCTACTAGTTATTCTTTCCCATCCCTCTCCCTATCTTTCTGATTTTCTTTCCTATCTCATTCTCTTCTATTTAACTGCTGCCTACTGAAACTCTTAAGAGCTCAACTTGGAGTTATTTTTTCTCCTACATGGTAATATCTATTCCCACTTGTTTTGATTATCATTTATTTAGCAATGACGTTCACATTAATATACAAACTATATGCCTACATGCATATACATGTGTATACACACACACACACACACACACACACAAACATTTGCCTGTATTTATCATCCATCTTAACTTCTGATCCTTCCAACAACTTGTATTTTTTTAAGTATCTCATCCTTTAAAGATTTTGTTTATTTTGTTTATTTGAGAGAGACACTGAGCACACACATGCTGGCAATCAAGAACAGGCTGAACAAGGCGGGGAGGGGAGTAGAGGCAGAGGGACAAGCAGACTCTGCCCTGAGCATGACTCTTAAAGGGAGGCTCCAAAGCAGGGCTCAAGCTCATGACCCTGAGATCATGATCTGAGCCAAAATCAAGAGTCAGATGTTTAACTGACTGAGCCACCCAGGTACCTCTCCAACAACTTGTTTTTATCCCATTTCTCCATTTCAAGAAATGGCAATGTTGATTATTCATTTACTTCTGTTCCCAACCTGAGGGGCATTCTTAAAACCTCCATCCCCCTCAGCAGCCTCATCAAGATGTGATCTTGATCACACCACATATTCTCTCTCTCTCTGTCTCTCTCTGTTTCTTTCTCTCTCTGTCTCTATCACACACACACACACACTCACACCCTCTCCATCTCCACCATCCAAGTTCAAGCCAAGTGCAAGTCTACTTCATACAGGATGGCCAGAATAACCTTATAAAAGTATAATGGGATCATATATTTTTCTATCTAAAAAGACTGTTAATTTAAAGATAAAGACTTATTATCTTGACCAACATTTCCTTTTGGTTTCTAACTACTTCAACCACTTTCCAGTGCTCTAGAATCTTCTATCCATCCTTCAGATCTCAACTTGAATATTCTGCCTATAAGACAATTCTCCTTATTTGATCTAAAGAAAGTCCCATTTTCCTTTCTTATACCCTCTATTTTTCCACTAGAAGCCTTATCACAATTTGTAATCATATATTCCTTTGCATGCTTATTTATTTAAACTAATCACTAATTTTAAAGAACCAAAATTGTGTTTATGTATGCTTTCTTTACTACTTTATACCCAGCCCCTTGCTTTATACTTGGCATTCAGTAGGTACGTAATTAAATATTTGCCAAATAAACAAATATTTTAGCAAAATTATTTCAGTAGTAAAGAGTATTAGGGTGAAATTCAGTATAAATCTAAAACAAAATAAACAAAAAATGCATAAAAACACACATGCTGGTTCCAAGCTGTTTTATAAGCTATATTTGTTCCATCATAGTCAGCCTTTGCACAATGCTTATTAAAGTAAGCTCCATGTGTTTTGCTATTAACAGTCTATTTTAAACATGTGCTATATGCTAGGTGTTGTATCTATTAACAGAATATATAAAGTACTGACCTTAAAGAAATTTCCAGAATAGAGAAAAATAAGGCTAAGACATAAAAAAATAAAAAGCAGTAAATTATATTCAAAAAATACACTTGAAAAAGATTTAATTTTTCTTTATTGCTAATATAATTAGTTATATAAAACTTGATTCAATTTAAACGTACTTAATTCTTACATCTTATTAAAGATCCTGTTAATTATACAAGTTCTACCGGAAAAAAAAAAAAAAAAAAAAAAAAAAACCTTCCCCAGTTGATTAACTTATTAATGAAATTCTTGCTATCCTATAAATTAAAGCTCTTTACTTACTAAATGCATAAATATATATACATCCACTTTCTTGATTTGTCAAATGCTAATTGCAAACATTAATAAATGTTTAAAAATAAACTGCAATGGCAGAAGTTGAAAATTAACTGGGAAAATTACCCTAAAATGTATGACACAGGTAAGATTTATAACAAAATGAGTCCAACGGTAATTTATTTGTCAGTAACCATAAAGTAACAAATCCCTTATATCAATTCCTATAGTATACACATTTTCCTATAGAATGTGCTTCCAAAATATACCAAAAAGCCAAAATAACAGGATGGATATAAAAGTAGACATGAAAAAAAAAAGTAGACATGAGTTAAATATTAGGATGTAAAAAATGCAATATAATTCAATAGTTAAAAAGGCAGGATGGGAAGTAGCCTTTTCCGCTTTGACTGAATTTGTTAAATATAGGAACACTGTCTTCCAGCCCTACCTACATCTGGGCTTTCCAGAAAGAAGAAAAGTATCATCTGCTTACCCCATCTATGCCCTCCTCAAAAGGATCTTAGATCATTTCTATCACCTGCATCAACACTGGCCTGCACTGAGCACCTCCTCCAGATGCTGTCTTGCAAAGAAATGGTGAGAATGTATGTTTCAATCAGAAAATCTAGGAAAAGAGAAAACACTGGGATTCTTCTATCTCCCAAGCAACATTTTTTTTTTTATTAGCAGCAGTGTGAACTCCTGGTTTTGACATATACTTAAGTTTATTGTATATTCCATTTCTACAAGAGTAAAATTTTCATTGAAACTCTAAAGTTGAAAAAGTTATCAGTTAACAAAAGATAGCTTACTGGAAAAACAGACAAATTCATACTTACGAGTTAAAATTTCTATAAAAGTTCTGAGAAAGGAGCAGTCCAGTGATAGAGGAGTCTCACTCAAGTAGAAGCTTGTAACTGGGAAATAATTTTATTCTTTTCTCTCATTCCTTCTCAGCATCTCTAAGTCCATTACTGTTTTCCTTGCATATGACAAATGAAATAGGATAAATACAATCCTCTTTCTTTCTTGTATTTAACAAACCAAGCAGGAGCTTGATACCCTTCTTTAGTTTTCCTAAAAGATTTACTTCCCCTTTTCACATAACTGCTTTCAAATTAGGTGCTATAGGGATCCCTGGGTGGCGCAGCGGTTTAGCACCTGCCTTTGGCCCAGGGCGCGATCCTGGAGACCAAGGATTAAATCCCACGTCGGGCTCCCGGTGCATGGAGCCTGCTTCTCCCTCTGCCTGTGTCTCTGCCTCTCTCTCTCTCTGTGACTATCATAAGTAAATAAATAAAAATTAAAAAAAAAACAAATTAGGTGCTATGAAGATCTTAAGTGTGTGGTCAAATAGGTTTGAGTTTAAAGTCCTTTGGGCAAGTTAACCAGTTTTCTCATTTTGAAAATGGCAATAAATACCTACCTCAGAGGATGCTGAGAGGTTTGCATGAGATCTTAGAAGCACTAAAAAATTATGAGCTCATTTTTTGTGTTTACTATGCAGTAGTTATTATGCTATTTTTCTCCCTTCATTTCAGCTTCTTATGTGGATAAATTGCCCAAATGCTTAAGTAGAAGAATGTACATCAAAAAAAAAAAAAAAAAAAAAAAAAGAACGTACATCTATTCACAACATCCATTACATTTCAGTTTCTTTATCAGTGTTTTCAGACATATCTTCATCCAGTGGGTACTTGCAACTTTGTACTAAGTGACCAATTACACTATATAGACACTCAAAGATTATTGTGCTTGTGTGTGTATATAATAAATAATATATATATAGTATATAAATAAATGTTAGTATTATTTTCAACATTTACATTTTATCTAAAAAAAAAAACCAATCATAACTTCTGCTAGTGACAGTCAATAGAAGTGAAGACAATGATGACCCAACAAAGTCACTAAGGGAGACCAAATGCTTTAATTATTACTAGCATTTTAATTACCTAATAGGTTATCTGGGCATATACATCCAGTATTAAAGACTTTAAATAGAGTTTTCCAAAGTAAGAACATATCTACTTCAACTTTAGTTTAAATATTCACATCAAAAATGTCTCTTATTTAAAAAATAACTTTATAGGGACGCCTGGATGGCTCGGCAGTTGAGTGTCTGCCTTCTGCTCAGAGCGTGATCCCGGAGTCCTGGGATTGAGTCTCGCATCAGGCTCCCTGCATGGAGCCTGCTTCTCCCTCTGCCTATGTCTCTGTCTTTCTTTCTGTGTCTCTCATGAATAAATAAATAAAATCTTAGAAAAGAACATTATATTCAGTAAGAGATTTGGGAGAAGAGAGGAATCATCATTTAACCTGTTATTATACTACACAGACATTATGTATATATATGTATATAATAATTCACACAAAAATACATGTGTGTATATTTACAAAATGGTAGGAGATATTATCTATCTAACAGCATCTGTAATCACAACCCTGAAGTGAGACAAAAAGTACTTATGGTATATTGATTAAAGCAGGGGTTGGGCAGGCATGAACATCATGGTGTTTTCCTCCTCTTGCCTCTGATGAAAGGATTATATTTTCTGAGATGAATTAGACCACAGACTGTAATAGTTGGTTTAAATAACATAGTCCAGTAATTTTATTAGAGTATATGTTTAGAACAATGCAGATGGAAAATATTTTATTAATTTTCTCTGAATAATTATGTCTTATTTACTAGTTTTATTTTTTTAAGATTTTATTTATTTATTTAAGAGAGAGAGTGAGCATGAGCAGCGGTGGGCGGAGGCAGAGGGAGAAGCAACAAGAGGCAAATCCCAGGACCTCAATATCATGGTCTGAACCAAAACCAGATGCTCAACCAAATGAGCCACCCAGGCACCCCCTTATTTCCTAGTTTCAAGTATGATCTAGATGCCATATGTCATATATTGTTTTATGTTGTTTAAAATTACATAGTTATATGTTTATGTTTAACTCTATGGTATTTAACTAAAGGAAACATAGTTTATTTCATAATTAGGAAGTTCACAGTTTTCCCAAATTTTACTATATTGTAGGAAAGAAAACAATTATAAATTAACAAGAACAATCAGAAATGATAAGAAGTTTGCCGAGTATAGAAAATCTTCTGATTTTCATTTAAAAAAATATTTTTCCAAAAAAAATGTTTACTGTTGAGAAATAAGAAAGTTAAATATAACTGTCATTATTTCATGATAAAATTATTATAACATAGCATCAATAGTAAGTGAAGCACTTTTAAAAATGTAATGTATATGTGCGTAAAGTAAATATATATTTTAATCAAAACAACCAAAAAAAAAATCCCCTCCATTCTCATTATAAAAGTACTTCTGCTTATTTATCATTCCTTCCATGAGATAAATTACAGAACTTTTTTTTTTTTTTTTTTTTTTACATTACACGTTATCAGAGTTTAGGAAGGATGACTCCACTCTTGGCTTTAAGGGTGGCCTCTGACTGCTTTGCCAATCCAAATAATCAAACTGGTAGTTGGTTTGAGAACAAGTACAAAACTTGAGTTAGCCAACCCCCATATGGCATCCATAGACACAAATGACTGTTTCAAAGTGACTCAATGAATTAAATTGCTCTAATCAGAGGGAAGCCTAGAACTTGGCTTTGATGTTCCAGGTAGCATGTGCTATGTGAGGTTAAAAACTGTTATAATGTTTTATAGTATTTTACAGTATTTCTAGTATGAGAGAAACCAGCAAGAATCTACGTCTTATGACAAAGCAAAGATGATACAAGAAAATGGCAGACTTATAGAGCAAAATTCCTTTACAAATCATAGCTGAAGCCTGTATATCCTGGCCTTTCAGATCAAAGAGCCAACATATTTTTTGTTTGTTTATTTGTTTGTTTAAGACAGTTTGAGGGTTTGTTCGTTTTTTTTTGTTTTTGTTTTTGTTTTTTTGCCTTTTTTTTCTGTAGGCCGACAAGATCTACCATAATATCTACCATATTACTATGACCTCTGGGTGTTTTTTCAAAATATGTATATTAAGAAGAAGCTGCAGAACTACAGGTTAACTTCAATGGGATTTCTGCAGGAGTTAATAATGCTATTCTATAATAAAACAGAGATATATCTAAAGTAGCACATATATATTTCTTTATACATACAAACTTATATTAAAATCATGTGTTAAGTAAATGATACCCTATTGTTTTAATGGAATGTTTTCTGATTCCTATGAATTATTCTTAGGTGTTAAAGATTCTTCTCAGAGTTCTCACTACCTTTAAGGGGGAAAAAAAAACTATGACATTTTAAAATGTCACTTTGTAGAATAAAATGTGCAGATGATTCACTATGATGGAATACTTTTCTTCCCTTTGCTATCCAGGAGAGTTGTGACTTAAAAAATAATAAAATAAACAAAGAAATACATGTTTATTTCCAATTTGTGAAAAAGTGAATGTGTGAGAGGTCAGGCATATGTGTGAGAAAATTTGTGAGGGAAAAAAATAAAAAGAGAAGATAGGTAATTAGTCAAATATAAATAGTTTTTGGATTATTCACTGCTTTACTTTATCCTTCTTTTGAGAAGGTAATTGGGAACTGATTGCGTTCTCAGAATTACTAGAGATGCAGCAGATGGCTTTAAAAATATTCTCAAATTAAAACATGAGTTTAGCGTGTGATCTGACAACAGAAATCATAAACTTTTACTTTATACATTCACTCTTATTTTCACTGATGTAATCTAATGTAAATAAGAATTGCATTCTATTGAAAAGCTACTTTTTGCAAAACTTCTCAATCTGAACATTTTCTAATACCAACTAAATGAATTATACAAATGCTCATAAAATAAGTAACTTATTACAATCTATATGCCCTTTTTATACATTTCTACTATGCAAATAAATAAACTAAATTTTACAAAATTCAAAATTTCAAGAAGACAGATGTAAATAAATAGTAACTTTATCAAATGTTAACTTAGGATTGAGAGTAAATCTTTACTAGTGCAAGATTCCATTTACTGTAAAACTGAGAACAAGGAAATCATTCACAATTTTTTAATAGCTAGAATAATATTTGTTATCATCTAAGATTGCTTTAAGAATTACTTAAATAAGACATGTAAGTGTTCATGAAAATTGTCACTTTTTTATTATTAATATTTTTTTTAGATTTTATTTATTCATGAGAGACACAGAGAGAGAGAAAGGCAAGAGACAGGCAAAGGGAGAAGCAGGCTCCGTGCTGGGAGCCCAACGTGGAACTGGATCCCAGGTCTCCAAGATCATGCCCTGGGCTGAAGGCGGCACTAAACCCCTGAGCCACTGGGGCTGCCTGTCACATGTTTTTAAGGTATCTATAATCTACACTTTCAAACCGACATCATTTTTCCCCACCCCTTCAGTATTTCCATAAGGATTCACATGTGGTGCAGCAGGAAAACACACACTGCTCTAAGTGCTCAGGTTAAGTTACTTCTAGATGCTTTCCTAGCACCACTTAATTGACCTAGCAAAAATCACTGAAACCATTTGGCCCCGGGTTTCCTCATTTGTAAAAGGGAAGCAAGGATATATTTGGATCTGATAAAAGCCAAGATATTTTTCCAACACTCTAATTCCAAATCGGAGCCACATAATAGACTCAAGAAAGTAAATGACAGAAATAAAATCCATCTACGTATAATAAATTATGAAGGGACTAATTTAACTATAATTGAAATTTATTACCAAAATAATTTCTAACAAAATTTTTATTATATTTTTCCTTTTAACAAAACAATAATTGACATGCTATTTTATAAAATATCATACTTGTATATTTCCTCACCATTTTTAAGGGTAAGCAGATTTTTAGTAATTTCCTATACTGTTGCCAAAGGTTGATTTGAAAAGATCTCTCATATCAGTAGACCCTATATGTCACTCTTCCTGTTCCAGCACTATTGGCCATCTCTCTGTTCTTCCAACCTGCCAAGAGAGTCAGCCTCAGGTTATTTGCACTTATTTCTGCCTGAAGCACCTTTCAAAATCTCTGCTTATCTAGACCATTCAGATCTCAGTTTGACTCTTATATCCTCAGAAAAGTGTCTCTGATTTGTCCAGCTATTACTGCCTATTATACCATAGTGTCTACTGTTATTTCTCAGGTTTATCTTTTTCAGGGTGCTTATTACAAGGTAAAATCATTTTGCTTGTGTTTTTGCTTGTTTCCTTCTTTGCCTTGACAAGAGTATGTATTCTTTCTGTCTTCTCTACCACAGTTCCAAGATCAGTTCCTAGCAACCAAAACTACTGATGTTGACAGAATATAAGTGCATTTAAGCATTGATAATACTAAAAAAGCTAAATTATTATTAAAAAATATAAAGCTAATTCATTGGCAGTTAATAAATTATGATTATGTTACATGTATAATTGGGCCTATGAACAAGGAGCTATGCCTAATAAAATGCATTGTATATACAGTTCAATCTGATACTATGTTTTTCAAATCTTAAAGCTTATTTAAAATTTCAGGTCTTAACAAGACCAGAGTTGTTTTCTTCTTTAACCATGAACTGTATCAAAGTTCACAGGCTATATACTTCTCTTTGGATTCCACCCAGGCATCAACATAGCTTATTTGCATGACTGATTATAAAATTTAGTTATTCACTGAATGACGTTCAGCTGCTGTACTGTTCAAGTCCTGTAATAATAACTGCATGGTGGCTGACTGATAATGGCTTATCGTCTTTCTACTACAAAAGCATGTAAATTAGTAAAATAGATGTTTAGTTGTATGTGTGTATGTTTGTATGTTGGAGTTGGGTGTATTTCACTCTTGCATTTCAATATAGTGCTGCACACTTTTTTATACAATCTGGGAGGGGAAAAATATATAGAAAAAATGATAGTCAATCCTACTCTAGGGGCACCGGTGTGGCTCAGTGTTGAGCATCTGCCTTTGGCTCTGGTCATGATCCTGGGGTCCTGGGATCGAGTCCCACATCAGGCTTCCCCCGCAGGGAGCCTGCTTCTCCCTCTGCCTATGTCTCTACCTTTCTCTGTGTGTCTCTCATGAATAAATAAACAAAATCTTTAAAAAAAATCCTCCCTAAACCCTCATATAGTTAATAGCCACTATATCCATTCCCCTAGCCATGAATATTATCTAAAAGTTCATAAATTCATAGACTATTTTTCATTGGTAAGGTCTCTTCGTCACATCCACAAAAACAGGAACATAAACACTTCCTGTATTTTCCTGGACACCTTATGAATAAATGATCATAACAAAACAAATGCAACCAAATAATCTGGTTTATATTTAGGGCAAAAAATCCGGACAACCTGATACTACCTTTTAGATGTTAACTGGAAATAAAGTCCAAATACTAGATAGTCCATCAATACAACTGGTGAGGAAAGAATGACCTTTAGTTGCTTGTTTTATTCTTTGAATTTAAGTTAATTGATATCTTATTACAATTTCTATAGTGAATTTTCATAATGATTTTTCAATACATTTTTAGGGATACTAAGGCCATGATGGCTTGAGATACCTAAAAACATAGCAAGGTATTATCAATTGCACAGATTATTACTGCTCCATAAGAAGATTTGCTTCATTCTCAATAATGTTTCAAGTATTCCAAATAAACATAAAACAATTACATAGTAGAGTGAAATAGAGAAAAAATAAATATGCAAAACAATCAAGTCAAGCATGATTCCATTATTTTACTATCAATGCTTATATAGTGGATAGATAGACATATACATATGGTAATATCTATATGTGTATCTACATCAATACATAGATACATATAACAAACAGGAAAATTGAATTCAAACTAAACTATGCACAAAGCCTACCTCCAGAAATGGCATTGAAAAGGGCAGAGATTTTTATTTTTAGTTTCTACACTTTAGTTTTACTTAAATTTATTACAATGAATGCATGTTGCTTCACAATAAAAAGAAAGTTACACTAAAAGGGGGACTATAATTTATATTTGCTATGATTCTATTTTATTTCTTCTAAGTATGCTTGGTAATATGTATATTTCTGAGCTTCTTGCAAACATTTGAAATCAAGTTCTTTTTAATAATTCCAAAGCTACATGTTGGTATTTTTCTGCAGCATGCATGTGAAATATCTATAGAGCCCAGCTTCCTCGCCTGTTTATAAACACTCAGAGGACCCTGGTGTGATCACTGGCATCATTACATTGCTGCTTAATAGCACATGCTGTTGATACATTAATTGCTTTATTGACTATTTTAAAAGTTTATAACCTCATCTGCATTCCAATTTGACCTTGTTTTGCACTTTTCTAGTGAATTGCCACATTCAACAACCTACATAATGTGTATTATACCAATAAATTTACAAAATGAAAAAAGAGTCATATGATATGCACCTCATTATTTTTTTAATCAACTAAATCATTGGTAGGCAGAATTTATATTGCAAAGAACTGCATAATCGCAAAACCGTGATGCTACAGCCTCATGATTAGAAAAGATGCTCCATATTTTTTAAAATGTAATTTTCTTTTAAATAATAATTACCATATGAGTGGGCCAGGCAATACACTCATGCTTTGAAGCAAGGGAAATGGCTCTAAAACTTAAAACTTTAAATAGATATTCTAATTAAAACGTCAAATAAATTAAGAATGTGCTTTATGACACCATAAATATCTATTCAAAAGTATTTTTTAACAGAACTGTTGTTTGTAAAACCTGAGTAAAGTTCTTTGCTACCCAAGAAATGAAAGTTTATTGGAAAATGCACACAAGTTAATTGAGGCCATAGAAATTTGGTTATGATGCAAGATGAAAATAGAATTCTCTATCTTAAAGGCAACATGTGATCTGATGTTTATACAATAAAATCTCATAAAAGCACTTTTGCCAGTTTCTCCATTTCCAGTCCACCCTCAAAATGCCAAGAAAAGGTTTTTTAAAAAGAGTCCTCACACAATTTCTCCCTCACTAGCCACCAAATGGCAAGTTTGTGAGTTTTGTATTCTACAAAAAGCATAAGACAAGGTAGTACATTTCATGACAGAAAGGATGACACAGACTTTGGGGATGTTTATTGAATTTTCATTGTTGGAGAGTATTGTTCTATATAGTGCTCTGAGTACTTAGAAAATGGTTTAGAAAGTAGAACACATACAATATTTCCCATATGGAATGTAAATGAAGGATCTAGTCAAGAATACAAATGAAACAATAAGGAAAGAGTTAGTGGGCATTAGAATATCAGAGCTAGAGGCAATTACATATATACTAAGCAATGGGGACTACTAGGAAGGTAGGTGAGTTTTGGAGAAAGGATTTTTGAGAGGCGCAAATTAAAAGATTTCCACTTGTTTCCCAATCACATGAATAAGTACTGGTATAAATATATCATATGTTACAAATCATAAACTGATTGTGATTCCAACTGAAATAATACGGAGCAACTAGAATGTGTATTATTGAAAAGATTATATTCTAATTTGTTTATGAATAATCTAATTAATTTATGAATTAGCAAGTAATGTTAAGTTAGCTAGAAATATTTTCCTTATCTGACCCACTAATATCCCAAATGACCTAATGAAATAAGACAGTCACATCACTATCAGGAACAGGCAAGTTCCTTAATGTAGAGATTGTAGCAATTAGATAGACTACAGTCTAGTTTCATCTTTCCAATGGTTTGCTTGCTATGATCTTACAAATACAATTATTTGAGAAACAGATAAAAATTTATTCCTCCACTAATTTTATCAAGTAATAAATGCCACTTGGTGATTGTAGAAATAGCACTTTATGAAATTACTCTTTGCTCCTAAGTCTTTTTTTTTTTTAACTCAACCTCTTTACCAGAAAGACTTTCATCTCAGCTTCAGCTCTAAATCACTTTATTCATGAATAATGAACTAACAATCCTGTGTACTTGTGAATTATTTTAGATATCTAAATTATTGTTAAAATTTACATTCTCACTTCATGTGACAGAGTGTCTAATTGACTATGCACTTGATATAGCAGCCACTTCCTAAGACTCTCACAGAATATTAAAGAACAGGGTGAGCCATTAGCACAATGGGGAAATAAAAAATTGAACAAGGAGAAATACGTCTTCAGATTGGCAGCATTTTTACCTGCATTGTAGAACAATTCAAAATTACCATCTTGCTAGAAGCTTAGGCTGTTTCCTTAGAAGAAACAAGGCACTCTATAATAGCACATTTCAAAGACTGATGAAAAATAATAAGTTTTCAAGCCATAGCAGTATAATAAATGTATCGGCAACTTTTTTATCTAAAAAAAGATAGCAATTCTTTTCAATGGAAGAAATTCAGTGGTTTTGTTTGTTTGTTTATATATGTATATATTTTTTTCTGTAATTGTTTGCAGTTTTCTAACTCCTTTACAAATTTAGTAACAGTCCAGTGAATGGGGCCATTAATTTAAAGACTAAATTAGATGAGATTTAAAATAAGAATCAAGTATAGCCTTATATCTTGAGGAGTAAATTAGGATAAAGTTTTAAAACCCAGAATATTTTAAACAATTATAAGTAGTAAACTCCAAACACTAGCTATGCCTAGATTGGTGAAAACTCAAGTGGCAGTCCATCATCTCCCTATCTTCTTCCTTTTCTTCAGAAGAACACAGCATTTGTAACAGTTACTCAAATGTCAGAATCAAATCAATATCAAAAACAAACTCAATAGCAAACAAAATTGATAGCAACTTCTAATTTACATTCAAAGGGAATTCATATTTCTGTAGAACACAGATATCTCCACACTTGATTTCTAATAAAATACTAAGATTTATGCTATTTATATTTGATATTTTCATCATCAATTGGATAACTTATATAATTTCTATCTCCCAACCCCTACTTATCCTAATTTTGATTAAAATTTTCCATATTTTTTTCTTAAAAGAGACGTACTTTCATTAATCAAGAATAAGTTCATTCATATCAAACTCTAGAAATGTTTGCTTTGGTCCCACAATTCCACTTTAGGGAAGCCATCCTATAGAAAAAAAAACAGATATGCACACAATTTTTATAGAGAGATATTCATAGAAACAATACAATGGCAAAAATTAGAAAGGAACT
This sequence comes from Canis lupus familiaris, assembly GCF_011100685.1. Lineage (NCBI taxonomy): Eukaryota > Metazoa > Chordata > Mammalia > Carnivora > Canidae > Canis > Canis lupus. Next base: position 22,065,049 of record NC_049243.1, read on the forward strand.
AAAGTCAAAGTTAGGGAAATTATTAAAGAAGTTACGATATACAAATCTTAAAAAGATATGAAAATGGCCAACAAGCAAATGAAAAGATGCTCAACATCATCATTCTCACAAGAGAAATGCAAATCAAAACCACAATGAGATACCACTTTAGACACACTAGAATTGGCTAACACAAAATGAAAAAGAAGTGATGGTGGGGATGTAAAAAATTGGAAAAGTGCTGATGGGGATATAAAATGGTACAGTGACTATGGAAAACAGGGTGGTAGTTCCTCAATTAATTAAACATAGTATTACCATGTGAAATTCCACACCTAGGTATATACTCAAGAGAATTAAAAATGGATGTTCAAACAAAACTTTGTACACCAACATTTATAGCAGCACTAGCACTATTCCAATAGTCAAAATGTGGACACCACTCAAATGTCTATCAACTGATGAATAAACAAAATGTGGTATAGCCACACAGAACATTACTCAACCATAAAAAGGAATGTTGTATGGCCAAAGAATTATGCTGAGTGAAAGAAGCCACAAAAGTCACAAAAAGGCCACATGTATGATTTCATTTATATGAAATATTCAGATTAAATAAATTCATAAAGACAGTAAAAAGATTAGTGATTGCCAGGGATTGGGAGAAGGAGAGAAAGGGAAGTGACTGCTTCATGGGCAAGGAGTTTCCTTTTGGAGTGATAAGGATCTGGAACTACATTTTGATGATTGCTGCACAACACCATAAATGCACTAAATGCCACTGAATTGTACAATTTAAAATAGTTAAAAAGGGTAATTTCATGTTACAAGTATTTTATCACACCAGAAACCTACAATCATATAATAGGGGGAAAAAGAAGAAGTTCACTACAGAAAACATAAAGAAAAAATTGGTCTAGCATTTCTCTCTTCATAAATTTTGGCTTTCTTGTTCTTGTTTAATGATAATTTTCCTTTCCAGAAGACCAATCTGAAAAGATCTTCAATATTAATATTCTTTTTCTTAGTATGTTTTTGATTCTACTTTGCCAAGACTAGAGTTCATAAAATATTTTCTTATTCTCTTTTCTGTGAGTCAGTATTTTTAACCTGTCTATGGTCCATAACTTATCTATATATATAACAGGATCAAGATGGAGCTCCAAAGCATCAGCTGGTGTAAACTTAATTTTGCAAGACCAGTTCATTCATATCTAAAAACTATTAATAGAAAAGAAGAAATGGAACACATTTTTTCCCATTGCAGTGCACAAGTATGATTCATGCTGTTTCACCAAAATTAACTGTCTCCTGTATATGTTACCCAAAGAGTACTCCTTAGGAAGAAAAAAAAATTTTTTTTTTCTGAGAATCATGGGCAATATCACAATAAAATTACTTTCTCCAGATACACACTTTTTTAAAAGCATAATTTTGATTTACTTTTCTTTTTCTTTTTTTTTTTTTTTTCTCACCGGGCTCGGGGTCCCTTCATTTACTTTTCCTTCATAAACATAGCTGTTATTTCAGTTTATCTCAAATTTAATTTATTCATTATAATTTCACTTGACTAACTGCTTTACAATTCCATTAACATTTTTACCTATACTCAAACCTGGAAATAATTTTGAGGTTGATTTGAAAACAATCAAAAAGAACAAAAATAAAAACAAAGCCAAAATGAAGTCTTTATTTCAGAAGTAAAGTAAAGCATATTTTCATGAAAGAAATAAAGTATTTTCCTTAGGGGAAAAATAATAGTGTTTTCATGAAGGATAGTAATAAGTTTCACTAGCATAAATATAAATGGAAATGAGAGAGGCAATGTAGGAAATCATTGGGGCATACTTCTTGATTATTAGGAGAAGTCTCATACCTTAATATTTCAGAATGTAGGAAATGATAGATGATCATGTTAAAGTATATTTTTTATTTAATATTACTTCCTTCCAATTTGATGGAACTTTTAAGTCTCCACTGATAGAATAAGATTTGTTTTTGCCTAAAGTTACAATGAAAACAATTCCACAAACTTTAGATTTTTAGAGAAATATATTAAGATGGTGACCAGTGACTTCTAATAAATATTTTATGTCTCCTGATCTATCAATAAGCAGATTATAAGCTGAGATTCAGGAGAAGAAAGGAAACTAATCCCCACAGGAAAACAAATGCTTCAGTCATCTACTGATGCATTCACTCATTAAATTCATTCTGAACACCTACTATGTTTTGGTAGATGGGGTACAACAGAGGAAAGACACTGTTGCTGCCTCAAGCACAGTGGAGTGAGGCAAAATGAAATGCACACCACGAGAGAAGAACACAGGCAACACCCTTTTTGAACTCGGCCATAGTAACTTCTTGCAAGATACATCCACGAAGGCAAAAGAAACAAAAGCAAAAATGAACTATTGGGACTTCATCAAGATAAGAAGCTTTTGCACAGCAAAGGATACAGTCAACAAAACTCAAAGACAACCTACAGAATGGGAGAAGATATTTGCAAATGACATATCAGATAAAGGGCTAGTTTCCAAGATCTATAAAGAACTTATTAAACTCAACACCAAAGAAACAAACAATCCAATCATGAAATGGGCAAAAGACATGAACAGAAATCTCACAGAGGAAGACATAGACATGGCCAACATGCATATGAGAAAATGCTCTGCATCACTTGCCATCAGGGAAATACAAATCAAAACCACAATGAGATACCACCTCACAGCAGTGAGAATGGGGAAAATTAACAAGGCAGGAAACCACAAATGTTGGAGAGGATGCGGAGAAAAGGGAACCCTCTTACACTGTTGGTGGGAATGTGAACTGGTGCAGCCACTCTGGAAAACTGTGTGGAGGTTCCTCAAAGAGTTAAAAATAGACCTGCCCTACGACCCAGCAATTGCACTGTTGGGGATTTACCCCAAAGATACAAATGCAATGAAATGCCGGGACACCTGCACCCCGATGTTTATAGCAGCAATGGCCACGATAGCCAAACTGTGGAAGGAGCCTCGGTGTCCAACGAAAGATGAATGGATAAAGAAGATGTGGTTTATGTATACAATGGAATATTACTCAGCTATTAGAAATGACAAATACCCACCATTTGCTTCAACGTGGATGGAACTGGAGGGTATTATGCTGAGTGAAGTAAGTCAGTCGGAGAAGGACAAACATTATATGTTCTCATTCATTTGGGGAATATAAATAATAGTGAAAGGGAATATAAGGGAAGGGAGAAGAAATGTGTGGGAAATATCAGAAAGGGAGACAGAACGTAAAGACTGCTAACTCTGGGAAACGAACTAGGGGTGGTGGAAGGGGAGGAGGGCGGGGGGTGGGAGTGAATGGGTGACGGCACTGGGGGTTATTCTGTATGTTAGTAAATTGAACACCAATAAAAAATAAATTAAAAAAAAAAAAAAAAAAGAAATGCACACCACGTCATCAAAGGTGCTGCTTGTTCTCCTTGCCCATGCACCAGATTAACTACATCTAAGTAATGTTCTTTTCTTTGACTATTGTATCTCTTCTGTAATATTAATTCATTTATTCTTTCCTATCTCATCACACTTCTGTTAGAAAATGAACTCTTGGGATCCCTGGGTGGCGCAGCGGTTTGGCGCCTGCCTTTGGCCCAGGGCGCGACCCTGGAGACCCGGGATCGAATCCCACATCGGGCTCCCGGTGCATGGAGCCTGCTTCTCCCTCTGCCTGTGTCTCTGCCTCTCTCTCTCTCTCTCTCTCTCTCTCTCTGTGACTATCATAAATAAATAAAAATTATAAAAAAAAAAAGAATCTTAGAAAATGAGCTCTTTTAATTTGAGTCAGTATCTGTTCTCCCTTCACAGCCCCTTGTCACTCTAAGTTGAATAGAGTGGGTAGTAAACACATTGACTAATTAATGGCTTAATCCAGACAGAAAACCATGGACAACTTTGGACTAGACAAAACAACAAACTGAACAGATAAAAATACAAGCTCTAAAAGACAAAAGACAGAATAGCAGAGAAAACAGGCCAATAATTTTATCATCAAAGATCTCCTACGACCAAGGAATATCATTATTTTTGCCTGTTCATTGTCTTTATGAAGATGTAAATCAGAACGATAGAGTAAAATTCTCTGATCGCTTAGTCTGGACTCAAAAAAAAAAAAAAGTACAGAAATAACTACAGCTAAAAAGTAAAACAAAACAAAACAAAAGTAAAGTAGCAGCAAAGGAGAAAACATGTCTGCCATTATCAGATGAAGAAAATGTTTTACATCAAAGTTTAGATACTTAAATTTATATTTCCTATAAAATGAACTCTAGTAGAGACAACAAATAATTTTCAGTCTTCATGAAACAATTTTCTCTGAATTGCTCACACTAGTTATTATTTTGTAAGGAGTGATTCCACAAGGAATTTGTCATTAAAAATGTTCAGGTTTTAGTATTTTGTAAATATGTAGTAACCATTTGTAAAATATCATTAGAAAAAAATGAATGAACAAATATAGAGTAAATGGAAAAATTTACTTGTTTCCTTAAACAAGGAAATGGTTTTATTCTCCTGATTTGCCAGATATTTACATATGTACTAAATATGGAAAAATAAGACAATGTCAGTAATTCTAACTTCCTATAAATAAAAACTTCAGTTCAATTTTATTTGGGGCAATATCTTAGTTAGACTAAGTCCTGACATAGCATTTCTTCAGTATAATCTGAGGGATGACTATGAAGCAAGAGTAGCCATTTCAGAAAGCAAAAGTGTTAGTATACTGTCTCTGAAAGACATTAATGAAAGGAGGGTAGCTTCTGTTTTTTATCTGAAGCTTCTCATTTACTCTGAAGGAGCAAGGAAACTGAATAGTAGACTTCCTCACTAGTACAATAGTTAATAAGGAAGAGATTTTAGAGTCATAGCCATGTCATAGTACTGGCCTTCTTCTTCACACATTCGCTTGAAATACAAAAGACATACCAAAAAGCAGGGAAGGGTGGGAGGGAAAAGAAATCAATGGGTAAATAAGTTGTGAGGTAATCTGCTAAGAACTCTGATTTTATTTTATGTATATATTATTGTATATATTATATATATATAAACATATAAAACATTTTCAATTAAGAACCGCTGAATTCTCTAATTACCAAACTGCATGGAATCCCTTAGAAGGCTAGAGAGAAATTGGTTCTTTCATTTTGTTTTTAAAGTTCTGTGACATTTGTACCACCCAAGGACTGGCTGGGAAAATAAAGAGCTTATTAGTTGTTTTAACACAAAGAATTGTTAATCAAATGTTGGACAATTAAAAGTTCAAATAAAACAGGGAGAAAAGGAAGGAAGGAAGGAAGGAAGGAAGGAAGGAAGGAAGGAAGGAAGGAAGGAAGGAAGGAAGGAAGGAAGGAAATGAAAAAAGACACTGAGATAACATAGTTATGAATACCTGTGGAAAGGATCAAACACTTATACAGCTTAGGACACAAAGGGATCAGCCTGGGGTTATTAGACTCTGGATGCCTATCAGAGGACGTCACAGAATGGGAACTTGGACTTCTGAAGAGGAGCACTGCCTGGCCCTGCCTGGTAAGGCCTTGCCTGAAGGGGGTACAATGAGACAGATTCTAGGAATGAAGAAAAAGAAGAAAAGTACTGCAAAAAGCAAAGGACTGCTGCCAGGTGAGGTGCCACGGCTAGAGGGCAATGAAAGGCACGACTAGCAAAGAAGGAAGCCATGCTCCCCTCTCCCTGAGTAGTGGACCTTCCTAAGGTGCTCCCTTTCAGCAGAAGGGAAAGACAGATGGCCAAGGGGAAATGCAGTTCAAAGAACTCCTGACCTGAAATCACAGAGCTGGTGGGTCTGGAGCTGGAAGCTCCAGCCTAATAACTGGCATAAAATTTAATCAAGGAAATTAAGATGTGATAACTGATAAGATTCCTTTCATTTTAAATCATAATATCATTCTGTGGAAGAACTCAAGCTAAGGTAGTGACTCCAGAAATAGCACGAAGCATGTCCATAGGCTAGGTGGTTTAAGGACTTCCGAGGGCAAGAGAAAAGATGAAAATGCTCAGTCTGATTTTGTCATCTCATCTCCCTTTCTGAGTCTCCTTTGAAAATAATCATTCCCTCAATGATTCAGTGGCATTGTCTACAAAACTGTACCGACTTTATATCTTATTCTATACTGTATATAAATATAGGCTGAGACCTCAGAGGATCTGGCTATATTTGGTATGCCCCATCTATCATGGGATGGTTAATTTGTGCATTCATCTTTTAAAACTAATAATGAATTTCTAAAACCTTTTAAATGGGCTTAAGTTTTGTAATCCATTTATTGAACATGCCTGCAATGAAAAATTAATTATTAAACAAGAACCTTGGGAAGACATCAGCGGCCTTGTCACCCACGCACTAGATTGATAACATGTCAGTTTCCAGACCAGGGAGGGTGCTGACAACTCTCAAATTTAAACCTAGAAAGATAATGCTAAGCGTGTCATGGCGTAAGTCACATTTTTAATTTATTTTTTATTAAATGTTAGATAGAATAAATTCATCCATGCCTCTCAAACTCCACCTGATTAAATGAGCTGGCGCTCTTTCAAACGTAAAGCATGGTTACGGCTTCTCAAGGGCATCAGAAACGCTGAAGCATAAGACAACGGTAAATACAAAAGGCAAAAGAGGTGGACAGTGATATATTCACAAGCTCCACAGGCGAAGTGAGGTTTTGGAAAATGCTGAGGCTAACAAAACAAGGGCAGCACACTCCCCAAATGGTAAATGCACCTGCAGTCAGAGGTTCTTTTTTAGTGCTGGTGCATAAACGTGTCCATTACTAAGGTTGAAAAAAAAAAAAAGAAAGAAAGAAAGAAAAAAAAGCTGAAAGGAACAGCTGTAACCAATTTTAGATAAACTCTAAGTTTTGGGGTTGGGGTAAGAAGTCAAGAGAACTGTTCAATATTTGTGTCAGATTTACCCTTTAATGTTGCAAAGTGAAGATGGTTTTCTGTGACTATAAAGAAGAAAAGAACATCTGTTAAATTGTGTGTTCTTGCAGCAAACACTGCAGCATCTAGAACTCTTTCCAGGCAGGGCTCAATCTCATTCTATAAAATGATTAGAAAATAGCTTATATCAAACATATTTGACCAGGTAAGAGAGAAGAGATTATCCACATTACTGTCTAAAATGCTCTGATATATACTAAATTCAAATTAAAAGAGCCTGAATGAACAAATCTAGAGATCTGAGACCTCTCATATGATTAGTGGACTACTATATTTGAAAAGGTAGAAGATGTTCACAGTATATTACTTCACATTTTATAATCCTCATTCTTCTTTTTTTTTTTTTCCAGTAAACAGTTCTTTGCCATTTACTCGGCTAATGGGCTAAATGCTATGGAAGATAACAGTATGTAAACAACCCTGTCTAGCCTCACAGAACTCTTTAATAAGAAGATACTGCAAGGGAAAACATGAAGTCTCATCTGAGAGGCACAAGAAAAGTATTAAATAAACTGTAGTTTTGGTCCTCAGAAGAAATTTCATTAAGAAAGTGTCTTTTGAGCTGGACATTTTATTGACTGTTACTACGTTCCAGGCGGTTAGGATACATTGCTTAAAGGTTACAGATCCCTGCCCTTGGAAAGCTAACATTCTAGTGAGTAGAGGCAAATTATTTACTATAGTCATATAATAAGTTATATGACAAGTTAGAACATTAATGCTAAGAAAAAAAGAAAAGCAGAGGTTAGTTGGGGATTCGGATTGCCCACGCTGGAAATGAGTGATTACAATTTTAAATAGGATGGATGAGATAGGCTTCATTGAGAAAATGACATTTGAACAAGAACTTGAAGAATTTTAATAAGCATTGGCTTGTGGAAAAGACTATTTTAAGGAAGGAGATTGCATCAAAATCATAATTCATTTTTATGTTCATCCTAGGAGCCTAGTACTAAACTGACGCAAAACAGGCACACAAAAATATACTGAATAACTAAATGTATAAGCAAATTAATGGTATCACCTAGTGCACTTGTCCAAGTGTGAATAGCCCCATTTAGTTGGAAAGTGGTGTGTTTGTAGCAGAATCACCGTAACAAAAGCTAAAAAGTTAGGTCAAAGCCTTATTTCAAGTTCAAAGACACAGAATTTTGTAGGAAATTCGGCATAGCTTTGAAAATTACTGGAGTTTTTAACTAGAGTCAAGGTGTTGTGGAAAAGAGGAAAAGACTGGTTAACAGAGTTTTGCCTTAAAGGGATGTCTGAATTAGATTATATGTGAGGTATCAGACTGGAGATAGGAGAGGTGATTAATAGGCTCTTAAATATTCTTTAAAAGAGATAACACAGACTTCATCTCAGATTATGATATTGGAACTTGAACGCCGGGCCTTACACAAAAGAAAAGATTCATTCATTTAGAGATTTTTTTTTAAAAAGTCATATAATTAAAACTCAAAAAGAAAAACAAAATAAAAAGCAAAGACTTCAATCATTCATTATTGACAAACCAAGAGAAGCCATCAATACCTGAGAAAGAGCCATAGTCCTTTGCCAACTATACTAGCCTCCTTTTCATCCTTCATAACCACTTCCCTTTAGCACACCGTGCTCTACAGACAAACTGGGTTCTTTCCCACCTCTCTTCCTGTGCTCAGGCTATAGCATTTATTCTTTTGTACTCAGTCTGACAAACTCCTACTTATCCTCCGAGACCCACTTCATATGTCATTTAATCTCCAAGTTAACTAATTTGGCCTGAAATGTCAAGCAAGTTTGAGATACAGGTTTCAGGCTCAGTAACAAGTAGTAGAAATGCTGATAATTGATGAGAGTAGCAAAGGAAAAAAACATTACAGAAAAAAAGATGTGAAGGGAAATGAGCAAACCCATTTATATTTCTAAAGTATATGCTACCTTTGCATATTTCTTCTGCATTATTTAATTTTCAAGCTAAATAAATTTACTGTTAAAGGAAACTGTACTTGGGACGCCTGCATGGCTCAGCGGTTGAGCGTCTGCCTTTGGCTCAGGATGTAGTCCCGGAGTCCTGCAATTGAGTTCCACATTGGGCTCCTTGAGGGGAGCCTGCTTCTCCCTCTGCCTGTGTCTCTGCCTCTCTCTGTGCATCTCTCATGAATAAATAAATAAAATCTTTAAAAAAAAAAAAAGGAAATATAACTTAACATCATTTCCATTCTTCAATCATATTTCTGAGAAAACAAAATTTGCAAGGAACAGAATCAAATTATTTTTTGTACATAAGGAAATAATAACATCTTAATTTTTATCCTTGCTAAAAAGGAGGTTTTTAAACTTAATTCATGACCAATGCATGTTATTCATAGTATTTTTAAATAGTCTTAAGATAGAAAACAAATACCTAAATTTTCCTAACACTGAAAATATTCCTCTCTGCTGATACTTTTAAAAGGGTAAAAAATATTTAGGGGTACCCGGGCGGCTCAGTCAGTTAAGTATCTGCCTTTGGCTCAGGTTATAATCTCATGGTCCTGGGATCGAGCCCCGTGTCAGGCTCTCTGCTCAGTGGGTAGAGCGCTTCTCCCTCTCACTGTCCCTTTGTGCTCTCTCCCTTTCTCTCAAATGAATAAATAAAATCTTTAAAAAACATTTGTATAAAATAATATCTTTATTGATATTACTGATGTACGTTTATTGAGTATTTATATGACCCTGCCATTTTCTAAGTACTTAACATCCTTTACCCATTTATAAAATGATAGATGAAGACTAGCTTGTATTATAATTATTCACACTTTACGAAAATTCACTAAGACCTAGAAAGGCAAAATATCTTCCTGAAGTCACATAGCTAATAAATTCAATGCACAACTAAGTTCGTCTTAATCAGAAGCTTATTTTCCAACTACAGAGCTAAGCTAGCTTTTGAAATCACCATACTCTAATAGAAGTGGGAGGGATCCCTGGGTGGCGCAGTGGTTTAGCGCCTGCCTTTGGCCCAGGGCGCGATCCTGAAGGCCCGGGATCAAATCCCACGTCAGGCTCCCAGTGCATGGAGCCTGCTTCTCCCTCTGCCTGTGTCTCTGTCTCTGTCTCTCTCTCTCTCTCTCTCTCTCACTCTCACTGTGTGCCTATCATAAATTAAAAAAAAAAAAAGTGGGAGATTTGATATTTAAACTAAGATTCAAATACACAGTTACCATGCTTCTATGAACCACATCAGTTAGAATAAAAGAGCAAAATAATCTCAAAACTATGTAAAACATTGAAAAGTTGTGCCATGAAACTTTAAGAGTTATGTCCCTGAAAATTATTTCACCAGACACAAAGGAACAAGAGTAGGAGCTATGCTGTGCTGCCGGGAATCCAAGTTTTAGTTTGTTTCTTACTGCTAACAAAACAAGGGTAGAGAAATCCCAAAATGGGAAAAGCCATGGCTTGTTCCCTGCCTGGCATGGTCTGAGAATGCTCTTGGTACAGCATTCTAAGTACCTAGGAGAGAATGTCAATCCCCTTGGTTTAATTAAAACTGGAGTTGTTTGGCTGTGACTGAAAGACAGAGAGAGAGCAACATGGGATCTGAGAAGTAGGAGGAACAGACGGAGTCGTGTACTCCTAGTGGGACAGAGGGACAGGAGAGTCCCCCATGGTAATTATGAATCCCAGAAACCCTGCTTAAGAAGATAACCTTCCAGAAACAACTAGTAGCCATACCAAAAACATGAATGCACTTGCTATATTAAGCATTTTCAGCTTTTACTTCTTATTCCCCTAGCTTTAATTTCTACCAGTACAGGTGAGTATTCTGTGGAAAGCTTGTAAGAAATCAGTTATTGTCAGGAAGATTTTTCAGCTTAATTACTATGCCTCAAAGTTTCCACACAAAATAAATATAGGTTTCTCCTGTATTATGTCATTTGTAAAATAAATATTTATTATTATTTTTTAATATTTATTATTTGAAATAATACTATGACATTGTTCCCTACGTCTCCACAAATGGTTACAACCAAACTACCTTAATATAAGTAAGTGAGTTAAATTTTCCATAGAATGTCTTTAAGATTCCTTGGGGTAAATATTTGTAAAAGATTCAAAACATTTATTTTTATGTAAAACCATCAATCTATCAATATTGAAATATGGACAACATAGCAATCATTAAGAGAAATGCTTATTATTAAAAATCTAATTTACTACATCCATAAACTCACACTAAGAGATTTTACTGAGATTTTAAAGTTGCCTAGAATAATTCATAAGCTCTTCAAAATCCTAATTTAACTCAATAAACAAAGATACAATAAATTTCTCAAAATTTATATCAAAATGTGTATCATCTAGGTGTGTACTTGAAACCGTACTTCATACCTAGTTAGAATGGTAATAAAATATGTTCAAGACTGATTTTTTTTTTTTTTAATTCATGAAGCTAGTCCCAACAGTCACTATTCTGTTTTTGAAATGAATTTAACAACCAGGACTCTAAGAGATCCAATTTTTGCACTCCTTATTTTTCCCCCATTTAAAAAGACAACTACCAAGTATTAGAGATCAGTGATTATTCCTGTTTGGTTTCCAAATAGATTTAATGATGTGCTAAATCTAATTAGTCATATAAGTTAACTTTCACTGAAACAAAGTTAGCCTTCCTAAGAGAGAGTTTAATCTTCTATGAATTTCCTTCTTTCTGTTCATTTGCCATCTGACGATACTTTTATTATCAGGTTTATTATGCTGTTTGTGTCTCTAATGGAAAGTATTATGAATGGTATTAGAAAGGGACATATTGACTAGTCTGTTAATTATCAGTGTGTCTAGTGCTTTCATTTTCAGACATCTACCCCTGGGTCTTTCTTTAATGTGGACATGGAGCCTGTTTAGGGTTGTTTTTTGTTTTGTTTTCTTTTTTGGTTGTTGTTTTAATGTTAAACATAACAGTATTGAGACAGAGGGGTTTTAATTTCTTTTAAAGATTTTATTTGAGAGAGAGAGCACAAGCGGGGGCAGTGGCAGAGGAAGAGGGAGAAGCAGGTACCGCATTGAGCAAGAAGACTGATGTGGGGCTGGATCCCACAACCCTGAGATCATGACCTGAGCTGAAGGTCAATGCTTAACAGACTGAGCTATCCAGGTGCCTTGAGACAGAGATGATTTTAAAAGAGTCCACATCAGTTTATAAAAATTCTTGTTACATCATATTGGTCTTTACCAGATTTATTTTCTACAATCTCCCAATCAAACTGATTGACCTGGTTCATTTATGGAGCTTTTTCTCAATTATAAGTGTACACACATCACATATACAGAAAAGCACATGATTTAGAAATCCATTATATATAGCAAATATACTGGAAGTACTGTTATATTTTATTTTATTAAGATTTTACTTATTTGACAAAGAGACTGAGAGAGAGGGCACAATCAGGGGGAGCAGGAGAGGGAGAAACAGGCTTCCTGCTGAGCAGGCATCCGGATGTGGGCCTGGATCCCAAGACCCTGTGGTCATGACCTGAGCCAAAGGCAGATACTTAACCAACTGTGCCACCCAGGTGCCCCAGGAAGTACCATTAGATTTTAAAGCAGCTTTACAGGGCTGTTTGGGTGTCTCTGTTGGTTAAGTGTCCAACTTTAGATTTTGGCTCAGGTCATGATCTCAAGGTCATGAGATCCAGCCCCAAGTCACACTCCAAGCTTAAAGCGGAGTCCGCTTGAGATTCTCTCTCTCTCCCTCTGCTTCTCCCCCTGCTCACCCCGGCTTACCTCCACTCACTCTCTCACGGTTTCTTAAATAAATAAATAAATAAATAAATAAATAAATAAATAAATAAACAAACAAATAAATAAATATCTTTAAAAAATAAAAGCAGCTTTACAAATAACTTTTTTTGCAACAAAGATATTATATATATGAATGTGCATATGTATATATACGTGTGTATATATAATCTATTATAGTCTCTATATAGATTATATATGTATATATACATATACATATACATATATATATATATATATATATATATATAAAATATCTGACTTCTAGAAAGTTACTTATTCCAAAAACTTTCACATTTTGTCCCCTTACACTGGGCTTTGAACAACAGTTTACATTTCAAAAATAGAGGGAAAATAGATTCAATCAATTTACCTCCTCATTCTATAGTATATTTATTATTAACATATCATCACCATATTATTTTAAGAATCTACAATGATGGAAGTTTACTTTCACATTTTAATCTTTATTCTATCTGAGGGTATCTTCACTAGATGTTTTTTTTTTCTTCAGCAGAAGTAGCCCACAACAGATGCACATATTATTAGATAGATCTAATATTACTGGACTTGGAATATACTTAAAAACACCCTACCAATTAGTTAAATGAAGATTCAAAAGAAACCATTATCGTATGAAGCAGGAATTCTCATTACTTCATATACTGCCAAAGAGTCTGTCCCACTTGTAAAATCAGTCATTATATATTCTTAAGATTTTTACTCTCCAGTCTATCCATAATAACTACAAAATTAAATAACATTTTACAGAAACTATTTTAATGATTGCTACTTATTATTAGAGAATAGCATAGGAAAAAAGAGCCTTTATTTTAAAAAAATAGTCTCTTTAGAAGGAATAGTATCTGTCATGAGTTCTCTATCCCACTAGTCTCTAGGGAAGGCAGATGGATGTGCCCATTCCCACGTGCAGGGGAGATCTAAAAGACCTGACTGAGTTTCTGATAAATCTTCTCTATAGTCCCATTAGTTTTGATGAAGTTCTTTGAAAAACTGAGAAGAGAAAAATGCCTTTGAAAAATGCTCCTATTCTGTAGTGTGGTGTTACCAGGATTCTGATTTATTCCATAGAAAGGATTAGGTCACAGAGGAAAAAATTAACTCTTATTTTCCTTAGATATATTAATTTGTTTAGTGCAGACATATAGTTAAAAACCATATTATAGATTTAGAAACTTCTTACAGTGCTGTACATTAATCAGATTCTTTTAAAATATTCACACAAAATATCAGTTTCTTATATTAGAAAAGGAATTTATACCTTATACTTCGTTATGAGCATTTCATTACATAGACCATATCTTAAAACAAATATGTTTTTAAAGTTTTTGGCAGCAAGCAGTAAACTGTAGGCTTCTAAGGAGTCCAGGTTGGAATCCAGTTTTTCTTATTTGGTAAATGTGAGATTTTGGAGACGTTTCTTGAATTATTTGTGCTTTAATTTTCTATAAAGTAGGAAAGGAAATATTAGATTCATGGGATTTGGGAAATGAGTAAATGAGCTATTTAATTTAAGGCTCTTGTTATTCCTTATAATAACAGATAATTAAATGCATTAGCCATTGTTGTTATTGCTGTTGTTTGTTGTTGATGATGATGATGATGATGACGATTAGTATTAGAGCTGTCCAACCAATCTTCAAGGCAGGTAACTCTAACCGTGTATGTCAACAATCCAGCAAAAAATAAAAGGTGTACTTTGAAGTAGTCCATGTAACAAATACTTTTTTCCAAATTATTTGTGTCATCATTTTTCTCCTCTCTGTCTCTTTAGCAGACATTAAACAAGGGCTCCTTTAGGAAAGAGGTGGATGCAGGAGGAAGAGGTTGTGCAGCAAGTGTTTCCTGTTTTAAAATGTCACACAGGAGATGAAGGAAATTTGAAGGAAAAAAAAAAAACTAAGGCAAGCAGAATCATAGATTTCTCAGCTACATCTTTATGAAAAACATGGTAGAAAGAGGAGTTTGGGTGAGGGAGGAGTGGGGAATTTGGTTTAGTGAAGTAAGGGGACTTTCTTTTATTATTTGCATTCACTTTAAATCATTGTGGGTTTTGGGCAGCCTGGGTGGCTCAGCAGTTTAGTGCCGCCTTCAGTCCAGGGTGTGATCCTGGAGACCCCCGGGATGGAGTCCCATGTCAAGCTCCCTTCATGGAGCCTGCTTCTCCCTCTGCCTGTGTCTCTGCTTCTCCTCTCTCTCTCTCTCTCTCTCTCTCTCTCTCTCTCTCTCTCTCTCTTTCATAAATAAATAAATAAAATATATTTTTCTTAATTTTTAAAAAAATAAATAGAAATTGTGGGTTTTTTATTTTGGTTTGTTTAGGGTTCGGGTAAGTGTGCTTGGCTAGCAGTAAAACTAGGCAAAAACAGAGCTAGATGAGCTGTTCTGTGTAGCTATGTCTGTACTATTAATCACTTTGTCCTCAGAATTCCTCCTCCACACCTTCTTCCACACTCCTGCTTTAAAACTTTTAAATGTGCCTTACATTTTCCTCAAACATTCCATGTGAGCTCCCCGCGGGTGGCACCCTATATCTGATGGGTCACTCAGTTTTCCTGCGATCAAACACCTCTTCAGGTCTTTGTGCTTCCTGTAGTGGTGATCACATTAATTTATACCATGATAATGTCAATATGTACATTTCAAAAATGTCTTTCAGGGGCACCTAGATGGCTCAGTGGTTGAGTGTCTGCCTTTGGCTCAGGGTGTGATCCTGGAGTCCTGAGATCCAGTCCTGCATCAGGCTCCCCACAGGGAGTCTGCTTCTCCCTCTGCCTATGTCTCTGCCTCTCTCTGTGTGTCTCTCAGGAATGAATAAATAAATAAAATCTTAAAAAAAAAAAAAGTCTTCCAGAGATAATATACACATTCTAATTTTCAAACATTAGGAATGAATTTAGCTAGGATAGCAGGTGATGATTACATCCTGTCAGTGAAAGTGAAGAATGAATACGGTATTTCAATATCCTTTAAATAATATATTTCTACTTATTTCACAGGTATTTTCTCCTGCCCTATATCCAGAATGGCTTTATATAAGGTTTAGATGATAAATCTAAAAAAGAAGTAGCTGGCATCATTAAATAATGGGATTAAAATTGGATCTCACAGGGAAAATATAATACTTAAGTCCAAGCCCTTAGAGAATGGGATCTATTTAAAACATGAAGAATGGACTGGAAAAAATATAAAACAGGAATAGAAATGGAGTGGACACCTCTCGTAATCTAGGTCATTGGTTCTTTTTTTTTTTTTTTAGGTCATTGGTTCTGAATCCTATCTGAAATTATCGGAACTACCTGGGGAACTTATTAAAAATACGGACTCCCACGTCTCAACCCCTAAAGATTTGGTTGATGAGATCTGGAAATAAGTATTTTTAGTTATATCCCGGGTGATTTTATACAATCCCTTCCACACGGGTCCTTGGGCCATCATTTAGAACTCAATAACCTAAAGAAGAGGGAAGATCAGTGAAGGGAAATATTTAAAAACAGATTTTTTTTTGCTTTATATGTTTCATTAAGATCATTTATTCTAAAAGTATCTCTTTGGGACCATTAATTTGAATGTAATTTTCATTTATTTAGCTCCTATTATGTGATATATATTACTATATATATTTATTATTATATATAACAACTATGCATTATATATTTTAATAAGATATAAATAGTTATATTTATAACTTTAAAGGGAAATAATTTCACGGATTTTTCAAGTTTTTAAATCTAATTCAATTTCAAATAGAAATGTTAAAATTTCCTAGGAAGAAATACTTTTTTTTTTTGTAAGAAATACTTTTTAATTTTTTTTTAATTATTATTTATTTATGATAGGCACACAGTGAGAGAGAGAGGCAGAGACACAGGCAGAGGGAGAAGCAGGCTCCATGCACCGGGAGCCCGACGTGGGATTCGATCCTGGGTCTCCAGGATCGCGCCCTGGGCCAAAGGCAGGTGCTAAACCACTGCGCCACCCAGGGATCCCAAGAAATACTTTTTAAAGGATGTAATCCATCTAAGCCCAATTTGGTCTCCTGTATCAAGATTATATATATATATATATATATAATGCTAAAGCTCGAATACATATTATTTATAATATTTATAATTATAATATATATTTTCATAATTATAATATATATTCAAGCTTTAGCAATACTGCCAATGTATGAATATATTATAATGAAATATCCCAAAGAGTATGAAAATGTATTCTGAAATTTTTTTTTCTGGAAATTCTTCCTACTATAAAAGTAAAAAGAACTATTCTCCAAAACCTTTTATAGCAGCAATATCTATGACAAGAGTGGAAATGACTAAATATATTTTAGACTATCAATCCAATGATATTACAATGAATATTGTGCTGCCATCAAAATGATAATAGTGAAAATGTGAAAATGTTTGAAAATATTTAAGATATAATTTTGAGTAAAAAAGCAAAGATAATAAATTTGTAGATATATTTGTATCATAGTGCAAAGAACAAAAGGGAAAGAGCTACAACATAAATCAGGATAAAATAGAGGGATTATGAGGCATTTGGAAATATTTATTTAAATTTTAAAGTATTACTTATATTTATCAACTTAGAAAATGTGTAAATAAAGTATTTTTTTAAATTAAAATTCTCTGTATGGTGAGAAATACTACATTAATTTGGCTTAGAAATCTTTTCAGTATATTGTCATTTGTGGAATTGAAAGCACTATTCTCTCCTAACTTTCTTGAGTAGTTGGAGTATTGGGTAAACAGAAGGAAGAAGACATAACTTCCATTCACTCATTCAGCAAGAAGTTATTAACTCTATACTATGTTCAGGCCATGCAGTGGAATTTAAATAAGAATCCTCATGTGTATATGCAGGTGATGTCCTGCTCATTTTGGCTGCTGCTGATCAACAATTTGTGTGGCCAAACCTCAGTACCTGTAAACCTTTGAGTCCTTGTGACTGAGACTAATATTTTTATTCAGGTATCTTTCATAACATGTAAGACAGCCAATTTGAGAGTGGTGAGGACAGCCATGAGTAAAACAACTTCACACAATTAAAGACATAGAATGTAGTTTATATACTGCTTTAGAAATAACTGGTATATGGAAAATGCTTTTGGTCTTGTGTGACTATACACAAAAAGAAGGCTTCTAATCAGAGCTTACTTCACTATTCATATTAGCATAAAATGCAAATACATTTATTATGTATACAGTGCAAAACTACAAATGAAACAGGCAGATTTTATTAAAGTTTGGATAATTCCCAATCAGCATCGGATATAATATGTACATTTTGGAATAAAAGAATGAAACAAAACCATAATAATATGGAACAAAATAATGAAAAGCTCTCAACAAATCCTTTGTTTCTGTTTACAGTCTTTCTAGCAGTTAAAATTGCTAGAGCCTATTCAAAGTTACTGGAAAGTAAAAAGCACTAAAACCAATAGTGGAATTTTTTTTTTTAGGTACAGCTACCCACTGGGAAAAGAACTATATCACATTTCTTTTCTATGTAAACAATTCAAGCAAGAAGAAATCAACTAGTGCACAATCTATAAAATTGTTAGTTTATTCTTTTGCAAGGTGAGGGGGGTATGTTATTATATACATTGTTTTGTATTATGTTGCTATCCAGGAGGTATGCTAACTCTATACTTCCAGTCCTGCAACCAACTCCAGTCCCTTTCACCCCATTGGGTACCAGATACTTTTTAGTTGGAAATGTCATGGATATCCCAGAGTTCCCATGTTCAAAGCAGACTTTTTTTTTTTTTTTAACAACTTAATGGAGGTCAATTCCTCTCTCTGGTCCTCCCTACACTCATCTCAAAGATAAGGATAATAGTACTGGCCCTATTTGTATGATAGGAATGATGAAACAATAAATTTTTAAAAATTATTTTATTAAATAAAATAAAAGTTGGGGAAATACAGAAGATGCTATACAACTCTAGGTAGTGTAACTGTTATTTCCCTTCTTTTATTCTACATGTTACTTATAAATGATGAAAGAGAACGAGAAAAAATAAATCTGTGCTGTTGCTATTGTAGAATCTCAAACTTCCATTTTCTGATGCCTCTGAGTGGTTCTGTTGTTTGTTCATGTTCAGCTTTGTATCTCTCTCCCTAGTTTATACAGATAGCCAATTATGGTTTGAGGAAGAGAAGATGCTAGAAATCTGGAGATACCAAACCCCTACATCCATAAAGTCTCACATCTTCATGTCACCTGCTGCAGTCTTGAGGCCTTTAAGGTTTCCCCACTCCCCTCCCTGGGATACTGATTTGGGAGGATGTCAGCCCTGAATGAGTCCCATTGTCAACCTGAGACTGTAGGAGACACCTCCAGTACAGAAATGAAAAGAATTTACAACGTGCACTGAATATGTCTTAGTCTGGGTCTCTAACTACATTTAAAACAATCTTCTATCCCTTCCATCATCCATCAATCCCATCTTCTATTTCCAGCAAACTACCTCTAAGTCCTCAACTTTCACTCTTTGGTGTCCAAAGTAACCTGGACACCCAGACTCAACCTGAATCAATCCTCCTTCATACTTGACAGGCAGCAATCAAATCTAGTCAGTTTCCCCTTCTTATACCTTCCTCTAAGCATTATATACTACCAACTCAACACCACTATCACTTGCCTGTCTGCCTCTAATCTAGCCAATGCTCAGTACTAGGAATGTGCCTAAACCCCCCTCATTCAGAGGATGCTATTCCCTAACTCATGTTCATTATAGGGAGCCCAGAGCCCATCATCTAATGCAGTGACTTTCAAACTTGAATGTGTATCATAATCACCAGGAAGGCTTGTTAAAACAAAGTCTGCTAGCCTTAGAATTTCTGGATCAGAAGGTTGGAGATTAGGCCCTAAAATATTAGTCTTTCTGACAAGTTACTAGATGAGGCTGATACTGCTGGTCCTGGAACTATACTTTGAGAACCACTGTTCTAATACGTTCTAAACTCCTTCTGAGGTTTCAGAGCTCTCCATAATTTGAGGCCACCCTACTCATTTCATTTCACTTGGTAAATACTTCTTAGATAGATGTGGATTCATAGTGAAGTTAACACATCAGTCCCTTCATTTGCACAGGCCTCCTCAAAGGCCTTATGTGTATTCTCTTCCTAAAGAGAGCTCTAAAAATATATGCTTTAAGTCACACAGACTGGATCCTCCTCTGCTGCTAGGGATCTAGAGTTTGCACTGATTTATGAGCATGTTAAACTTCTTTACATTTATGTACCCCATCCAATCTGTTCCCTTTGCCTTGTAAATCCTTCAGCCCTCACTCTGCACTTGCTTTTCTCCCACAGCAAATTCCACCCATTTTTTTTACTACCAAAACCATTTTTTTATTTACTAGACTGACTAGCCCTTTTTTTTTTTTTTTAATCAACTGTCAACTGCTTTGTGTTGCTATTAGATCTTTATGTGTTTTTCTTTAAAGAGAATACGTGTAAAAATCCTTTTGGATATTACTTGCCAAGCGACATATCCATCAGTTAACAAATCAACGTTAGAGAAATGTGAAGAATAAGTTAATCATGTTAGTTAAAATAACTATAACAATAGCAGCTGGTATTTACTGAAGACTTTCTAACCGGCAAGCACCATGCTATGGCTTTACACATAGAGTTTCATTCTAACCTTACATTTTCCCTAAAATAAGCTACCATTATCGTTGCAATGATTGCTTTGCTTTAAGATAAAACTGAGGCACAGAAAGGTTAAATAACTTCCTCCAAGTCCCTCAGCTAATATAGAGTATCTATTCCAACTCCAAACTATAGGACTCCAAAACCTTAACTTTTAATCAGCTAAACTAGAAACTGTAATCCCTTCTGTTTAGGAGCAGTGGATGTGGGGAGGTTCTTTCAATCATCTTTTCTTCTATTACCTACAAAGCCTGCGAGGCAAGATGCTAATAACAGTTGAAGCACAACAGCACCATGGATAACAGCACTCCACCAACTCCACAAACAGAACACATACACTTGGAAGCCAGAAGAATAATACTGAAGAATATCAGAAATGATATAGCTTCCAGACTGATAAAATACTAGTTAATAGATTGTGATAGTTGCTATCATTTTGATGGATGTTCTATTAGATTCAGAATTCTATATTAATAGATTATCCTGATCTCTTTGCAATATTCTTTTCCTTGCTTGTGTATATATTGCTCAATTTGTAACAACTTTTAACTCATGCAGAGATTCCTTGTCCCAATGACAGAGATACTACACCTCAGGGCATATTAACATTTCCACTGAACTTTACTAATTTAAAGGAAAGTAATTCAAACACAGATCAGTCACCTTTGGCAGTAGATAGAAAACAGCTGGTAAACTCAAATGTGGAAGTATTTGACTTCCATTTTTCTGTTAAATACTTAGTTCTCACTCTCTGCCGGTTACCCTTCTATGGATTCAAAAAATTTCACAAACATTATAATATTAATCATAATATTCATGTGACTTAGAAAGAAGGTGACTAATACAATTCTTTATATCAACATAAAACTAAAGAAAAAGTTAAGACATATATGTAACATCTGAGCAAAAACTTCTGACTTTACTTAATATATTGTCACATTTTCTCTTCATGTATCATTTTTAATCATTCCTTTCTGTTGTTGTAGCATCAACTCCATGATAAAATGATATCAAATGTGTACTTACAGAATAGATATTCATAACTTACTAGGCACATGTTATGAACAATGTAACCATAAGGAAACAGAAAAGTCTATATTCATATCCTACATTTACAGTCTAAAGTCTAATAAAAAAGAATATTACTAAAAGATTTAATCTAGTTTATCATTAATTAAATGATTTTTATTTATTTATTTAATATTTTTGGTGTGCAAATAATTAAATGTTTTGTGTACAGCACCAACCCATCACAGTTATGCAAGAGACAGCATATGAAACATCACTAGGCCATTATAATGGGATCTGAGGCATTTTCAATCAGAGAAACCTCTAAAAAACTCATCAAATTAAATGTACATAGATAAATAATAGTATCAACAAATGATAGCCGGAGAGCTTACTGTTGTGGCCGTCTTCATGAAATTATCCTGCAAAAATCTTTTGCTTTTACGATAGATGTTCATGTTTCAATATCCTATTCCTTAAAGAAATGTCTATGTAGCCACTAATATTAGCAACCTGCACTCCAAAGTAACAATGTGCTGATTTTCAAATTCATCTCTGTTTTACTCAGCAAAAACAGCATGGCAACTCTTCTTTTTTTTTTTTTTTTTTTTGCATGGCAACTTTTCTTTATAGTTGTATCCGGAGTACACACTTCAGCTAGCTCAACTACCAATTAAACCATGAAGCTAAGAAAAAATACAGGATCTCGCTTTGGGTAGAATATTCTGTGCAGAGTAGTAAGTCCATTTCTTTCTTTTCTTTTCTCTTGTCTTTTTCCTTTCTTTCTGTTTCTCCTTCCCTTCTTCTTTCCTTCTTCTCTTCCTCTACTCTGTTTCCCTTTCTTTTTGAAATTCCAAAATCACTCTGTTACTTCTATAGGTTTTATTTTTAAAAGTACTGGATGGAACTAGAGAGTATAATGTTAAGTGAAATAGAGGAAGAAAAATACCATATAATTTCACTCATAAGTGGAATTTAAGAAACAAAACAAATGAGCAAAGGAAAAAAAAAAAAAAGGAGAGAGAGTGACAAATCAAGAAACAAACTCTTAACCATGGAGAGAAACTGATGATTACCAGAGGGGAGGTAAGTAGGGGGACGGGTAAAATGGGTGATGGAGATTAAGGAGTGCACTTGTGATGAGCACCAGGTGTTGTATGGAAGCATTGAATCAGTATATTGTATACCCGAAACTAATGTAACACTGTATGTTAACTATACTGGAATTAAAATAAAAATCTTAATTTTTAAAAAAAGCACTGGATCTCAAAACAACAAAATTTTTGAACAGTGATTCTATTAATTGTTAAACTATGAGAAATTAAATAAATTTAACCTTTAATAAAGTTATAGAGTGGGGAATCTGGGTGGCTCAGTGGTTGAGCATCTGCCTTTGGTGATCCTGGGGTCCTGGGATTGAGTCCCATATCAGGCTCCCAGCAGGGAGCCTGCTTCTCCCTCTGCCTATGTCTCTGCCTCCCCTTCTGTGTCTCTCAGTAAATAAATAAATAAAATATAAATAAATAAATAAAGTTATAGAGTAAATTAATATTTAATTTAAATACCAGTAAATGAATAGGAAAGTCATCAACAAGGAATGAGTTATGCATAGCATGTATACAGCACCTAGGCCATATTCAGAACTCAACGACTCTTCTCTAATAGTATTTTTAATAATGGCTGCATTATTGATAACTATTAGATTTAGTGGGATTTAGGCTGTAGTCACAACAGCAAAACAGTGTTTAAATAATCTGGTAGCCTGTTTGTGTGTATGTGTATGCCGGAGAGAAAGACAGAAAGAATCAGAATAAACCTGGCCAGTGGGTCTTCTATAATGAGTTATAGTCTTTTTCAAGGTACAACAAGCAAATTATTACCAACGGTATTTAATTACTTTATTCTAATTTATCACTGATGCAAGAAGGAAAGAAAAAAAGCAAAACAAACCGTGGGACCTCAAGATTTCTCCTGCTGAATGAACACTGATAAGAAAATTCTGAATCATTGTTTCACCCAGTTTATACTATTCACGGACTAATGAACAGGAAGAGTACAAATGAATTTAATGGTTAGAGAATCACATTGTTTTCTACCTCATGAACAGCAGGGACAGCCTCTGATTCATCCAGCTTCTACCCCCATAATTGGGATGGTTTCTACACCTTCCTCCTCCAACTAACTCATCAAATAGTTAACACTGAAAACACTCAATTATAGACAAATATTTCCTTTTTTATGTAAAAAGATTAACCAGTCATGCTGTTGAGAAAATTCTAAAGTGTTATTATATCATGAAAAGCGCAGAAGATCAATTGTAGAGGACCTAAGTGTAAATTGGCTGGCATTAGTTATCATGGCAAAAAGAACACACGTCCCAGACCTGCAGGAGATAATTAGGGCCAATTACTAGATGAAGTCACTGTATTCATTTAAGACCCAGACAATGTGTCAAAGTGTGTGTGTGTGTGTGTGTGCATGCGCACTTGTGTATACCATAAAAATCATGGCATAACAAAATTATAGCTGTGATCACATAAGTATTATTCTTTATTAGTAAAATTTCTATGATTAGAAAAGGGATACGTGGTCACGATGAAAAATTCAGCTTATCTAGGTGAGTGTATTGGAAAAGCATAAGTCATCTATGAAACCACCACTCAGGAATAATCAGTGCAAGAATCATATTATATTGTTTCTAGAGTTTTTTTCTAAATATATGCTTGTGATACACACACATACACACGCATACACACACATACACACTTCTCCTTCCTAAAATATGGATGATTCTTTTGTATCTTACTTTTTTTACTTAAATTTATAACAAGGCTTTTTTCCAATAGCATTACATATTAAGTAAAAAATTATAATTGCATGCTATGGACACACCATATACATTTAACCAAGTATCTATTTCTGATAAACTCTATGCATTATTCTTTCTCCATATGTCTGATTTTTTTCATTGACATAAACCCCAGGAAATAGATAAAGGTTTTGATTTTCATATGCTGAGATTATGACAAAGTGTTTTTAAAAAATATATCATTCAAATCCATGTGTTGACCATATAACCTATGATTTGTGCATAGACTGGGCCTCCTCACTTGCCATTCTTCAGATGATAAACTCACCTTAACTATAAAAAAAGACAAAGTAGCCAAGAGAGGAAAGGCCCTGAGGGTGGCAGACACCACAAGGGAAAAGGTTGCCATCATGAGGCAAGCATTCTCTGGATCCCATGTTCTTGTTCCCGTTCTCAGGGTGTATAACCCAAAGCTCAGGCCATTGGCCCATTTTGAACTCTGTTTACTTGCTCTTCACAACTGTTTCTATACCCTTAATACTTAGGGACTTAAAAGTCAGATCAAAATATGTTCTCCTGTTCAAACTTGAAGCCAGTCAGAACTACACACTTCTTTTTCCTTTCTTAAATCTAGGCAATTTAATCATCCCCACTCAAAGAAGATCACTTTCTATAACTTCTGACATACACATCTTGCTGGAATATTATCCAAAGACAGCTGTTCTGGGCCTGGCTAAAAAGTAAGATTGAAGATTGTCTTCTCTAGATGTCCTTTGTGTAAACAAAGAACTGGCTCTTTGAAGAAGTAGGGCTGCCACAGGCAGCATATGCACAGGCTCCTGCTGGACTCTTTCATGTCTCTTGCCTTGCAAAATGGTCCTTTCTAGGTTGACTGTGTCCTCTAGAATTTTCATTCACTTGCTGAGAGAAAATACATGTCCTCAATCTTTTCCCCCACAACATTCTATTGCTCCACTTACCTGAAGTCTATAATATCATTGCTTTTATCTCAGTGCTACCAGGCACACTTAATCACATCTACCTGGCTTCCCTTTCTACTTCTTTTAACAAAGTTCTGAGTTATAACTACCCTACTCAAAATACCCATCCCTCCCTCCACTGAACACATACATAATTATCCTGAACACATAATCCTTCAGCAAGTGACCTATTTCTAGACCACCACTAGCTGACTTGTTTACAGTCCTTGGGAATAAGTGGCTCAATTAATTTTGGACTGTGTTTTTGATCTTATTCTTCTTCCACTTCTTACAGCTTTACTCTAAGAAAGCTATATTCTCCCTCCTGGACTTTCACTGCTTCTACCTACCTTTTTTTCTTTCTTTTTCCTCTGCTTGTAGATATGTTAAAATATCCTCCATAGTCAAAGATTTCTTTTGAGCCTAGTTCCTCTTCAAGAGGATGTCTTGTCTTTCCTTTCCTTAGTTACCAAACTTTTTGAATTATCTAGCTTTATCTTCTGTTTACTATAATATAAGCATCACATTCCATCCCACAGTAAATTTGTAATTGTTCTTCCAGAGATCAATTCTTGGTCTTACAAAATGAGTTTGGGGCTTAATGAAGTCTCCTTGACATCACTAAAGCTTTTAGTAATATGATACTCATTTTTTGAGATATTCTTCTAGAGCTTTCATTGCATTATTCACTTCTGTCTCTTCCCTTACAACTTTTATTCCTGCTATCTGCATGGACATGTTGTTTGCAAGTAACATCGTAAATGTTATTAGGTTTGGTCCTCCCTCTCTGGTATTCTTTCTCCCTCTATTCTCTTTGGAGAGGCACATTGACCTCTATTGCTCTGTTACCTCAACACAGGTAAATATCAAAGCTGCATATATTTGGGTGGATATTAAAAAATATATATAGCCTGATTTTTAAGTCAAGATTGGAATGTAAGGTACAGGGGACTATCAAACTGAAATTTATAAAGATCACACTTTGTTATCCTTTCCTTCCATTTAGTTTTGCTACCCCTCCTTACTTCTGATATTTGGTTAGTGGTATCACCATCCACCCAGTCAACTCAATTTAGAAGTCTTCAAATCCTGTTTGATTTATCCTTCTTGGTTGTTGTTCCTCTCCGCAACCCATTTTTTTTTAAAGATTTTATTTATTTATTTATTTATTTATTTATTTATTTATTTATTTATTCATGACACACACACACACACACACACACACAGAGGCAGAGACACAGGCAGAGGGGGAAGCAGGCTCCACGCAGGGAGTCCAACGTGAGACTGGATCCTGGGTCTCCAGGTTCAGGTCCTGAGCTGAAGGCGGCGCTAAACCACTGAGCCACCTCGGCTGCCCTCCACACCCATTTTTAATCTATTTTTCTCACTACCATCACAATCACCTTTCAAATACATAGAATAGATCATATATACAGATCAGATTCAAGAGGCTTAAAAACTGATGTTTCTGTTAATAGGATTCAAAATACAGCTACAATTCAACTCCTTTACATTTGGTCCCAATATCATTTTCTAATCTCTGTTCCTGCATAATTCTTTTTATTCCCTCCAAGCAGAATGAATCTCTATTTCATCTATGCTCCCATGGCTCAGTGTTCATGGGGACAATTATAGCTCTCAACTCCTGTTTTATTAAATTCTTAGCATGTTTGTCCTTCCAGTTAGATCAAAAGTTCCTGAAAGGTAGCAACCACATTATTCATCTTTGTAACCTATACCAGCATAATTTCAGATAAATATTCTGGGCTCTATAAATGCTTTAAAAATTAATTTCAGTAGAGGTACCTGAGTGGCTCAGTTGGCTAAATTCCTGCCTCTTGATTTTGGCTTAGGTCATGATTTCAGTGTCTTGGGATGGAGCCCCGCCTAGGGTTCCACACTCAGTAGGGAGTCTGCTTGAGGATTTCTCTCCTTCTCCCTCTGCCCTTATCCCCACTAATGCATGTGCTCACTCACTCTCTAATAAGTCAATTTTCAAAAAACAAAGAAATAAAAATTCATGTGAGTAATGAAAATCACTCTGAAAACTATGAGAATGAACTGCCTTGAGATGAGGTTAATTCAATAACAAAACACACTTTATTTAGCATAGCTTAAAGTTTATTAAAATTTAGTGCATGTCTTATCGTAAGAAGGATTCCAGGAATATTCTTGAGCATAGGCATGACTTCCTACAATACTCCTCATGATATTAACTGAAAAGTATGAATATTTCTCCATGGTATAGATAAAGAAAATAAGACTAATAGAGGTTAAGTTACTTATCATTGTCATAAAGCCAGTGGGTGATACAGTAGGGATTAAAAACACTTACTTTAAATTTCCATTCATTAACATATTCACTCCATGAAGCATTCATTCAATAGTAACTCCCCATCTCTTTATGAGGACAAATGAGATAATGTCTGTAAGACAATTTGAGCTACTCAGGAAAAGCAGGCTATATAATTTAAGAGATGAATTTGATAAATTGGATTCACAAATAAGTGGATTGGCTCAAAGCCTCTACAGAGAGGAAGTTACTGTGTCATTTTTCCAATCATCATGCCAATTTACCTCAAGCTTTACAATCATACAAGTCTTCTATAAAACTCAGTAAATGAACTTCTTGAAAATGATTTTTGGTCTCAATTCAGTAAATTTTATTTGTACTTTTCCCATATTCTTTAGAATAGTTCACTGACCTATTACATCACCAAAGCTACTACTCATCAAAATCAGAGTACAAGCATATTTGACTTGTTTCATGGCTAATATTTTAACAATAGTCTCAAATAACAATATTGATTTTATATAAAAGCATTTTCTCTTTCATATTATTACATTTATGGGTAGGTACTACATAAGAATTCACATAAGCCTTCAAAAGTGTACTTCTTGCACTGCAGTCTTTTTCAATAATAGCACCTACTACATAGGACCCAAGGGCACCCAGTAAGTGCTCAACGATATTTTCTACAAGACATTTTTCTTTTTGTCCTCTGAGAGGATATCTAGCACTCTCAGAAGGGCAATACAATCAATGCAACCTCCAATAGTTCTGAATTTAACAATGTGAATGCCATTGAAATAGCCACATAATATGAAGAAGAAGCTCCGATACACAGGCAAATATGAATCATATGCAGGCCAGACAAAGCTAGCCATGTCCTGTTTTCCACTGTTTAGAAAACAGAATGATTTCATTTAGGGCATAATCGTGATCTGTTAAACAGAAATAGAGTAGAATTCAATTTGATTTCATAAGTAAACCCTGCTCCAAGAAAAGTGCCTCTATATAAACCAAAAATGCAATTTAAACAACACAATACATTTAGATATCTGAACATTCATTCGGTTTTACTATAAATGAAGTTTCACTTTAAGTGAATTATACTGTCACTTTTGGGAATCTAAATAAATCTTGCTCTCTAAGCAATTTACAGATACTGATATTCCCTTACAGTTTTAAAATATCCCTGTTTACAAAGATAAGGCAGATGGGTACCAGCAGATGGGCACCATGAGGGGAAAAGGAGAGATGCCCACCTGTTACTGTGTATGTGCCCATGATCCCAGGTTTACTGAAGAAATAGTTCTATTTTTATATTTTTGTTTCAGCTATGAAGGAAGAATAGGATAAATCACAGCTAAAACATTTTTACTATTTTTGCATTTTTAGAACTTAAATATATTCCAAGTGTAAAATAATGACTGTTTTTAACAACGATTACAAAACAAGAATTACAAAACCTTCAGGATTTCCAGAAAATTATTTCTGTGAAAGTCTATGAGTAATTAAAAACTATAGTGCAAATGAATTTATGTAGGGAAAAATATTTAAAGTTTTTGTTGTCCACAGATAAAAATTACAAATCCAATAACCTCAGATTGATATTCCAGAAGGTACATATCAATTTAGAAGTAATGGTATAGGTGAAGGAAAATAACTACTTTGAATACCCACAGAAAAACAACTCAGATGAACTCAAGTAGAAGTATTTGGACATAGACACACTTATACACCCTTTTTTCTTTAGTAGTAATCCAACTCTTTGTTGTTACTGTTTATTTATTTTTTGTTTTACAAATTCACCTATCACTAACATGCAAGGTGTTCCTATCTGTTACCATTCTTTGGACATTGCCTTGTGATAGCCTATATGGCTCACAAGTTCACTTAGCAAATATGGACTAATTGCTAATTATGTCCAAATTATGTTTGGAATAAGAAAAGTTGTGTTAGGTAAATAATATCATCAGGATTCTAAATGAACTTGCAATTTAATTGGAAGAAGAGTCATAAATGGGTAAAACTAATGAAAAATGAAAGATTAATTTTGCATTTCATAAGAAACATAAGTAGGTAAAATATATGACATGTCATAACAAATGGGATGGCCAAATAATGAGTTACTACATAAAATTTATTTTTCCATAAGATTCCCCCAAAAAACAATAAACTACGAGTCATCTTATCTCAGTAATCGCAAATATGGGTCCCCTAGGTTGGCCTCTTCGATTGATTGGGGTAGATTTCAGAAATGCTGTGTTCTTGAGCCATACTCTTGTTTAGCTACAATGAGTATCCTGATTGGTTAGTTCTGCGCCTGTGAGTGCAAGAGTGGGAGAGCTGGCACTCACAGCTGTATTTGCCATCCTTCTCCTAGACATTTCCTTTTTTTCTCATTCTCTGTTCCATCTACTAGTCTCTCCTTAACACTTTAGTTCTCTCATACCCGTCACTTAGGCATTGCAATGCTCATATTCTAGTATCTCTGCCTCTAAACTCAATAATGAATCTTGATAATTAAATTCTCTTTCTGACATTTAAATACGACTATGTCACCCACTCCCCTAACTCAAAACCATTATAAAGTTCAAACTTAATTTATTTGGCCAAATAAGAACATTCATGATCTCATGACTTCATAAATACGTAGTCTCATAACAACCATCATCACCTGCCTGTTTCTCACTTTTCCCTTAAGTAGTGCTAAACTAATTACAGCTTTTTGAACAGACCCATTATTCACATCATTGTTTTCTCACACCTTTTTTTTCTCTTCTTGAAATGCCTTCCCTCACAAAATTGGCATGAGAATCTTCTCCTTCTTTTGAAAAATGTCCGTTCAGGAGGGAGGAGCAAGATGGCGGGAGAGTAGGGTCTCCAAATCACCAGTCTCCACCAAACTACCTAGAAAACCTTCAAATTATCCTGAAAATCTATGAATTCGGCCTGAGATTTAAAGAGAGACCAGCTGGAATGCAACAGTGAGAAGAGTTCGCGCTTCTATCAAGGTAGGAAGACGGGGAAAAAGAAATAAAGACACAAAGGCCTCCAAGGGGGAGGGGCCCCGCGAGGAGCCGGGCTGAGGCCGGGGCGAGTGTCCCCAGGACAGGAGAGCCCCGTCCCGGAGGAGCAGGAGCTGCACCGACCTTCCCGGGGGAAAGGGGCTCGCAGGGAGCTGGAGCAGGACCCAGGAGGGCGGGGATGCCCTCGGGCTCCCGGGGACACTAACAGACACCTGCGCCCCGGGAGAGCCCCACACCCCGCGGCCGAGCTCCCTAAGGGCTGCAGCGCGCACGACGGGACCGGCGGGACCCGGAGCAGCTGGAGGGGCTCGGGCGGCGGCTCCGCGGAGGGGGCTGCGGGGCGGGAGCAGCTCGGAGGGGCTCGGGCGGAGGAAGAGGCTCCGTGCGGAGGGGGCTGCGCGGTTCCAGGAGCAGCTCGGGGGGGCTCGGGCGGCGGCTCCGCGGAGGGGGCTGCGCGGCCCGGGAGCGCGAATCCAACAGCGCAGGCTCCGGAGCACAGGGCGCCGGGACACAGCCCAGGATCCCGCCTCCCCCGGGACAGGCAGAGGCCGGGAGGGCCCAGGACAGCGAGGACGCTCCTGCCCCAGCTGAGCAGATCAGCGCCCCGCCCCGGAGCCTCCAGGCCCTGCAGACGGAGTTCCTGCCGGAGCTGAATCCAGGTTTCCAGAGCTGCCCCGCCACTGGGGCTGTTCCTCCTGCGGCCTCACGGGGTAAACAACCCCCACCGAGCCCTGCACCAGGCAGGGGCACAGCGGCTCCCCCAACTGCTAACACCTGAAAACCAGCACAACAGGCCCCTCCCCCAGAACACCAGCTAGACTGACAACTTCCAGGAGAAGCCAAGGGACTTAAAGTACACAGAATCAGAAGATACTCCCCGGTGGTTCTTTTTTTTTTTTTTTTTTTTTTGTTTTGTTTTTGTTTTTGTTTTTGTTTTGTTTTGCTTTTTGATTTGTTTCCTTCCCCCACCCCCTTTTTTTCTCCTTTCTTTTTCTTTCTCTTTTTCTTCTTTTTTTTTTTTTCTCGTTTTTTTTTCTTTTCTTCCCTTTTTTTTTCTCTTTCTCTTTTCTTTCCTTCTTTCTCTCCTCTCTTTTTCTCTTTTTCCCAATACAATTTGCTTTTGGCCACTCTGCACTGAGCAAAATGACTAGAAGGAAAACCTCACCTCAAAAGAAAGAATCAGAAACAGTCCTCTCTCCCACAGAGTTACAAAATCTGGATTACAATTCAATGTCAGAAAGCCAATTCAGAAGCACTATTATACAGCTACTGGTGGCTCTAGAAAAAAGTATAAAGGACTCAAGAGACTTCATGACTGCAGAATTTAGAGCTAATCAGGCAGAAATTAAAAATCAATTGAATGAGATGCAATCCAAACTAGAAGTCCTAACGACGAGGGTTAACGAGGTGGAAGAACGAGTGAGTGACATAGAAGACAAGTTGATAGCAAAGAGGGAAACTGAGGAAAAAAGAGACAAACAATTAAAAGACCATGAAGATAGATTAAGGGAAATAAACGACAGCCTGAGGAAGAAAAACCTACGTTTAATTGGGGTTCCCGAGGGCGCCGAAAGGGACAGAGGGCCAGAATATGTATTTGAACAAATTCTAGCTGAAACTTTCCTAACCTGGGAAGGGAAACAGGCATTCAGATCCAGGAAATAGAGAGATCCCCCCCTAAAATCAATAAAAACCGTTCAACACCTCGACATTTAATTGTGAAGCTTGCAAATTCCAAAGATAAGGAGAAGATCCTTAAAGCAGCAAGAGACAAGAAATCCCTGACTTTTATGGGGAGGAGTATTAGGGTAACAGCAGACCTCTCCACAGAGACCTGGCAGGCCAGAAAGGGCTGGCAGGATATATTCAGGGTCCTAAAGGAGAAGAACATGCAACCAAGAATACTTTATCCAGCAAGGCTCTCATTCAAAATGGAAGGAGAGATAAAGAGCTTCCAAGACAGGCAGCAACTAAAAGAATATGTGACCTCCAAACCAGCTCTGCAAGAAATTTTAAGGGGGACTCTTAAAATTCCCCTTTAAGAAGAAGTTCAGTGGAACAGTCCACAAAAACAAAGACTGAATAGATATCATGATGACACTAAACTCATATCTCTCAATAGTAACTCTGAATGTGAACGGGCTTAATGACCCCATCAAAAGGCGCAGGGTTTCAGACTGGATAAAAAAGCAGGACCCATCTATTTGCTGTCTACAAGAGACTCATTTTAGACAGAAGGACACCTACAGCCTGAAAATAAAAGGTTGGAGAACCATTTACCATTCGAATGGTCCTCAAAAGAAAGCAGGGGTAGCCATCCTTATATCAGATAAACTAAAATTTACCCCAAAGACTGTAGTGAGAGATGAAGAGGGACACTATATCATACTTAAAGGATCTATTCAACAAGAGGACTTAACAATCCTCAATATATATGCTCCGAATGTGGGAGCTGCCAAATATATAAATCAATTATTAACCAAAGTGAAGAAATACTTAGATAATAATACACTTATACTTGGTGACTTCAATCTAGCTCTTTCTATACTCGATAGGTCTTCTAAGCAAAACATCTCCAAAGAAACGAGAGCTTTAAATGATACACTGGACCAGATGGATTTCACAGATATCTACAGAACTTTACATCCAAACTCAACCGAATACACATTCTTCTCAAGCGCACATGGAACTTTCTCCAGAATAGACCACATATTGGGTCACAAATCGGGTCTGAACCGATACCAAAAGATTGGGATTGTCCCCTGCATATTCTCGGACCATAATGCCTTGAAATTAGAACTAAATCACAACAAGAAGTTTGGAAGGACCTCAAACACATGGAGGTTAAGGACCATCCTGCTAAAAGATAAAAGGGTCAACCAGGAAATTAAGGAAGAATTAAAAAGATTCATGGAAACTAATGAGAATGAAGATACAACCGTTCAAAATCTTTGGGATGCAGCAAAAGCAGTCCTAAGGGGGAAATACATCGCAATACAAGCATCCATTCAAAAACTGGAAAGAACTCAAATACAAAAGCTAACCTTACACATAAAGGAGCTAGAGAAAAAACAGCAAATAGATCCTACACCCAAGAGAAGAAGGGAGTTAATAAAGATTCGAGCAGAACTCAACGAAATCGAGACCAGAAGAACTGTGGAACAGATCAACAGAACCAGGAGTTGGTTCTTTGAAAGAATTAATAAGATAGATAAACCATTAGCCAGCCTTATTAAAAAGAAGAGAGAGAAGACTCAAATTAATAAAATCATGAATGAGAAAGGAGAGATCACTACCAACACCAAGGAAATACAAACGATTTTAAAAACATATTATGAACAGCTATACGCCAATAAATTAAGCAATCTAGAAGAAATGGACGCATTCCTGGAAAGCCACAAACTACCAAAACTGGAACAGGAAGAAATAGAAAACCTGAACAGGCCAATAACCAGGGAGGAAATTGAAGCAGTCATCAAAAACCTCCCAAGACACAAGAGTCCAGGGCCAGATGGCTTCCCAGGAGAATTTTATCAAACGTTTAAAGAAGAAATCATACCTATTCTCCTAAAGCTGTTTGGAAAGATAGAAAGAGATGGAGTACTTCCAAATTCGTTCTATGAAGCCAGCATCACCTTAATTCCAAAGCCAGACAAAGACCCCGCCAAAAAGGAGAATTACAAACCAATATCCCTGATGAACATGGATGCAAAAATTCTCAACAAGATACTGGCCAATAGGATCCAACAGTACATTAAGAAAATTATTCACCATGACCAAGTAGGATTTATCCCTGGGACACAAGGCTGGTTCAACACCCGTAAAACAATCAATGTGATTCATCATATCAGCAAGAGAAAAACCAAGAACCATATGATCCTCTCATTGGATGCAGAGAAAGCATTTGACAAAATACAGCATCCATTCCTGATCAAAACTCTTCAGAGTGTAGGGATAGAGGGAACATTCCTCGACATCTTAAAAGCCATCTACGAAAAGCCCACAGCAAATATCATTCTCAATGGGGAAGCACTGGGAGCCTTTCCCCTAAGATCAGGAACAAGACAGGGATGTCCACTCTCACCACTGCTATTCAACATAGTACTGGAAGTCCTAGCCTCAGCAATCAGACAACAAAAAGACATTAAAGGCATTCAAATTGGCAAAGAAGAAGTCAAACTCTCCCTCTTCGCCGATGACATGATACTCTACATAGAAAACCCAAAAGTCTCCACCCCAAGATTGCTAGAACTCATACAGCAATTCGGTAGCGTGGCAGGATACAAAATCAATGCCCAGAAGTCAGTGGCATTTCTATACACTAACAATGAGACTGAAGAAAGAGAAATTAAGGAGTCAATCCCTTTTACAATTGCACCCAAAAGCATAAGATACCTAGGAATAAACCTCACCAAAGATGTAAAGGATCTATACCCTCAAAACTATAGAACACTTCTGAAAGAAATTGAGGAAGACACAAAGAGATGGAAAAATATTCCATGCTCATGGATTGGCAGAATTAATATTGTGAAAATGTCAATGTTACCCAGGGCAATATACACGTTTAATGCAATCCCTATCAAAATACCATGGACTTTCTTCAGAGAGTTAGAACAAATTATTTTAAGATTTGTGTGGAATCAGAAAAGACCCCGAATAGCCAGGGGAATTTTAAAAAAGAAAACCATATCTGGGGGCATCACAATGCCAGATTTCAGGTTGTACTACAAAGCTGTGGTCATCAAGACAGTGTGGTACTGGCACAAAAACAGACACATAGATCAGTGGAACAGAATAGAGAATCCAGAAGTGGACCCTGAACTTTATGGGCAACTAATATTCGATAAAGGAGGAAAGACTATCCATTGGAAGAAAGACAGTCTCTTCAATAAATGGTGCTGGGAAAATTGGACATCCACATGCAGAAGAATGAAACTAGACCACTCTCTTGCACCATACACAAAGATAAACTCAAAATGGATGAAAGATCTAAATGTGAGACAAGATTCCATCAAAATCCTAGAGAAGAACACAGGCAACACCCTTTTTGAACTCGGCCATAGTAACTTCTTGCAAGATACATCCACGAAGGCAAAAGAAACAAAAGCAAAAATGAACTATTGGGACTTCATCAAGATAAGAAGCTTTTGCACAGCAAAGGATACAGTCAACAAAACTCAAAGACAACCTACAGAATGGGAGAAGATATTTGCAAATGACATATCAGATAAAGGGCTAGTTTCCAAGATCTATAAAGAACTTATTAAACTCAACACCAAAGAAACAAACAATCCAATCATGAAATGGGCAAAAGACATGAACAGAAATCTCACAGAGGAAGACATAGACATGGCCAACATGCATATGAGAAAATGCTCTGCATCACTTGCCATCAGGGAAATACAAATGAAAACTACAATGAGATACCACCTCACACCAGTGAGAATGGGGAAAATTAACAAGGCAGGAAACAACAAATGTTGGAGAGGATGCGGAGAAAAGGGAACCCTCTTACACTGTTGGTGGGAATGTGAACTGGTGCAGCCACTCTGGAAAACTGTGTGGAGGTTCCTCAAACAGTTAAAAATATACCTGCCCTACGACCCAGCAATTGCACTGTTGGGGATTTACCCCAAAGATACAAATGCAATGAAACGCCGGGACACCTGCACCCCGATGTTTCTAGCAGCAATGGCCACGATAGCCAAACTGTGGAAGGAGCCTCGGTGTCCAACGAAAGATGAATGGATAAAGAAGATGTGGTTTATGTATACAATGGAATATTACTCAGCTATTAGAAATGACAAATACCCACCATTTGCTTCAACGTGGATGGAACTGGAGGGTATTATGCTGAGTGAAGTAAGTCAGTCAGAGAAGGACAAACATTATATGTTCTCATTCATTTGGGGAATATAAATAATAGTGAAAGGGAAAATAAGGGAAGGGAGAAGAAATGTGTGGGAAATATCAGAAAGGGAGACAGAACATAAAGACTGCTAACTCTGGGAAACGAACTAGGGGTGGTAGAAGGGGAGGAGGGCGGGGGGTGGGAGTGAATGGGTGACGGGCACTGGGTGTTATTCTGTATGTTAGTAAATTGAACACCAATAAAAAAATAAATTAAAAAAACAAAAACAAAAAAAAAAAAACAAAAAAAAAAAAAAAAAAACAAAAAAAAAAAAAAAAGAAAAATGTCCGTTCAATAGTTGCCTGTGAGACCTTCTCAAGATCTTCAGGCAGTAACTCCTTTATTCCCATTGTGATGTTTGCTTTTTATGGATCTCCCACAAGACTATAAGGGGAGGCACTATTCCCAGGACCTGAAAATTACCTTGGCTATAATAAGTCTTCAGTAAATGCTTAAGGAGAAGAAGGATAAACTTAAGCTAGAGTAGATAGGGAAAATGGGGAAGCATCAGAGAAGAGATTTATTTTTTTAAAGATTTTATTTTTTTATTCGCAAGAGACAGAGAGAGGCAGAGACATAGGTAGAGGGAGAAGCAGGCTCCTCGCAGAGGGTCTGATGCAGGACTAAATCCCCGAACCCAGGATCAGGCCCGTAGCCAAAGGCAGACGCTATTGCTGAGCCACCCAGACGTCCCCAGAGAAGAGATTTAAAAGGATTATCCGGAAGGCAGGGAGGAAGCTGAAAGCGACTCCACTCTGGTTGGGGATAGAGCAAAATTTCAGAGGCAGAAGAGGGGAATTCCAGACACACTCCAGGGACAATGGGCAAACTGTTTCGCCCATATGACAGTCAATAGGGAGATAAAGCGCCTGGAGAGGGATGGTAGATGGATACGGTGGCTTTTAACTAATAATTTGCTTTATTGGACATACTCTGTCAATCATTTACAAACTAAGAATTATTTAGTTATAAACAAATCTATGGTTGAAAAGCTTAATGCTTTTTATAAATTTTCTGCAAATAAGCCCTTAATTTCATATTATATTGTGTATTTCAAAATGCACATGTATCAAGTTAAATTTTTCTTTCTAGTCTGTGTGTGTAGTATATGTTCCTTTTCCTCTAAAAGTCAAGTACTGCTTATAGGTACCATCCATCTGTGGGGGAAAAAAACATACAGAAAAACAACAAAAAAGCTTTTATTTGGTTGTGTGATAGTCACTTATCCCAGTTTGACAATGCTATATCATGTGTGACTAATGCCAATGCATCCAACCACCTGCCTTCTCCCCACCAGCCATTGACAAGCTGCAGTTAAATAGAAGCTGAAGTACATTGACAGACAAAATTATTTCTGGATTCACTGCTCACGTAAAGCTTTGTTGAATCCATAGTAACCCAAGCAGTAACCATATCTGTCTGGATTATTAAGAAGACAAAGACAAAGATTATTAAGAAGACAGGTCAGGAGGTCTGAACCCCTGAAAAACTACCCCACATCATAAAATGAAATGCAAACATCCTTTTTTCCCCCAATTGTTTGCAAAGTAAAACGAAAAATCAGGAACAGACTGTCCATCAAGAAAGCAGCTGGAAAAATCAAAACAGTAAAATACATAGTTGGCATGTTGCTCTTATATACAGCCAAATCCCCACAGAGAAAAATTCCATGTAGATTTCAGTCAATAAGCAAATATCTGAGGAGGGGTCAAAGAAACCAATCCAACCTGTTATATCATATGCAGAATTATGGGAATAGAATCATCATAATAACATCACTAACAATGTGTTTAGTTTTGACTGGATTATGTATCTGTCATCTGTTAACCTAAATCATATGAGACAATGGAAATTTTTTATTTGGTGTATGAAACGTTTTGAGCCCACAAAATCTGAATATATGAGATTTCTATCAATAGTTAAAACACTGGTGAAAACTAGTATGAGAAAACTCTGTTGAAACAAAGTACACAATTAAATATGAATATCTTCATTACACAAATATCTACATATTATAACTTGGCATTTCTGTCCTTATCTTCTTTGTCTATGTGAAATGAAAGAAACAGGGTGCCTGGGTGGTTCAGTCAGTTAAGCATCTGCCTTCTGCTCAGGTCATGATCCCAGCCTGGGTTAGGCTTAGCATCAGGCTCCCTGCTCCTGGGTTAAGATTAGCATCAGGGGTCAGGGGGTGCCTCTTTCTCCCTCTCCCTCTCTTTCTGTGGAATAAATAAAATCTTTTTCAAAAATAAAGTTAAATAAAATCTTTTTTTAAAAAGTTAAAAAAAATAAAAGAAGCATATTCCGTTTTCAAAATTCCAGTCTCCCTTACATTTCTTGTCATTCGGGGTACGACTCATTCCTATGTTACCCAATACAGACCTAGTCAAGCTTCAAACTCAAGAAGCAAATTGACAACTGCTTATGTTATACTGTTATGCTGTACAACTACTAACAAAGGAAGAATATTTTGCTATATACTTATAGGCTCTTTTTCAAAAATTAAGTGGAATTCTGCAAAAGCCATTCACAGTTGTATATCTCTCATTAGTATAGTGCCTGAATACCAGGCACTCAATAAATATTTAATAAATGAATGTAACAGGAAAAACAGAATCATTAAATACTTGAATGCATACTTACACATGACAAGTAGTATAGCTTTATTTTATTCAAGCACCCACAAAAGTTTTTGATAATAGAAAAGTAAAGTATCACTGAAATAAATTACATATTTTTCCCCTTATACCTCTGGGTTTAAAAGTTTATATGTTACTATGAATATACCATGTGGCATTTTTTATACTGATTATGATGTCATTTTCAAATGTAAGCTTTTGTGGTTTGTTCTCTCTCTCTCTCTCTCTCTCTCTCTCTCTATATATATATATATATATATATATATATATTCATTTTTGTTGATATTAACCAAATGAAAAGTTAGAAAAAACTATTTTTGAATTGGGGCACCTAGGTGGCTCAGTCAGTTAAGCATCTGCCTTTAGCTCAGGTCATGATCCTGCCATCCTGGGATCGAGCCTGGCATTGAGCTCCCTATTTAGTGGGGAGTCTGCTTCTCCTATTCTCTCTACCCCCTCCCCGAACTCGAGTTTTCTTGCTCTCTTTCAAATAAATAAAATCTTTTAATTTTTTATATTTTTTAATATTTATGAATTAATTACTCTGTATGCATTATGGCCTCAAAATGGAAGATTGCTTCATTTTGTAAAAATGCTCCAGCTTGGGATTCCTGGGTGGTGCAGCGGTTTGGCGCCTGCCTTTGGCCCAGGGCGTGATCCTAGAGACCCAGGATCGAATCCCACGTCGGGCTCCCGGTGCATGAAGCCTGCTTCTCCCTCTACCTATGTCTGCCTCTCTCTCTCTCTCTCTCTCTCTCTGTGACTATCATAAATAAATAAAAATTAAAAAAAAAGATTAAAAAAAATGCTCCAGCTTCTGAGTGCTAACATTGACAAGGAGATGGTCTTAAATTATGGAACTGAATCAGAGATTAGGAAGACTGAGGTATTTCACCTGAATCCCTACTCCTCCATAGTGAGAAGTGTGTGAAATTACTTTGCTGCTTTTCTTCTTAGACAGGAATTATGCACAACTTCCATGAATACCTGTTTAATTCAAGCTGCTATACTGAGCATTGTAAATAACCAAAACGTGATTTCTTTACTTTCTTTCAGGAAACAGTATCTTACACTTCCAGTATTCAGTCACATTTAATAAAGATGAATCTTTCTAGCAGTTCAACACCCTCAGCTTTTTTAACAACGAGAAGGCAGAATTTTCTGAGATATTCTCTAAATTTTACACCATGGTGTTCCTTCCATTAGAAATAGAAGAGTATTGCTTGCCGATCAGACATCAAAGGCTCCTCTCTTAGGCTTCCAGAATGGGGGTGCAATTATTGTCGAAAGGGAAGCAGACTGTTGAAACCTGACTGTTTCAGTGCCCTGATCCTGACTGTGATAGGGCCTGCAGGTACAGAGGTTTACCTATTGATATAAATTGAATCTGAAAATAGCAATTTATTCACCAAATCAAAACAATCACTGCAATGCAGTTTTCTCTTTCAGCTTGTATTTCCAACCAACTACTCTTCACCACTTTGAGATTTCTATTTTACAGTAACATTTCTGTTTCAGGAAGAGGCTTGGGGACGATCTCCTGGAAAGCCTTTCTTTCAGCCTTTTTAACTTTGAGCCTTCATTTTAGAAAACAATTTGTTTATAGTTACACTATTTAATCTAGGCAAAAATGATCAACACCTGTTTCAAATTAGTACTTGAGGCCTGCACTCTTTTTTTCTCTTCCCCACCAACTGTCATTTGCCTTCCTTTACCCATAAAAAAGCAATCACATTAGCATCCTTTGTAACACAATTTCAAAACTTCAAAGACATACCAAAAATTCTATACTAAAACTGAATCTTCTATATGCCAACATAATCAACTTCCAGGAAATAGGAAAGCAAATAAAATAAAGATATATTTGAAGTGAATCTTTTCATTTTAACAGTTACTTGAAGTGACACCTAATAGCTAAGTCAAGAATTTGAAACAAGTAAATGAAAGATAGTTTGCCTAAGGGGAAGCAAACAGAGCGAAGAACTCACAATTTGGATCAAAGACTGGACAACTAAATGGACCCTTTCAAAGTTCTGAATCAACACATATCCCTGGCATTTGGCCAGCCTGTGCAAAGCTCCTGGATGGAGAGGCTCACAATGGCGAACCACAGGTTGTTGCCATGGCTACAAACAGCCAACAAGGGGGGAAAAAACTAGCTTAAGAATAAGCAGTTGGGAAACACTTAAAAAGAAAAACAAGTTAGACTAGAAAGAATGCATATTCAAATGCAATTTTTAGGTAAAGACAGTCTATCAGAAAGAATATAAACAAAGAAAATACATTAAATTATATCAACAAGAAGCCAGATTGTATTTTAAGGAATGTCTCATGTTATAAGACATTGTATCTGGAGGTGAAAAAAGAAGAAAAAGCAAGAAAAAGATGAAGAGAAAGAGAATGGTAGTAATAGAAGTAGCTCTGATTGCCATAACTGTTTTCTGTGCCCAGGCACCTCAGAAAAGTGAAGCCTGCGTGCAACTGTTAGCCCATGTATTATTCTCAATTGTTTTATCGAAGGCCAATAGAAACCAATTTTTGTATTTTACCTTTAAATCAGTGTATTTTAATGTAAAGGAATGACAGGAAACCGTTGAGTTAATTAGATCAAGAGATATAGAACTTTACAATCTGGTACAAACTTAGGTGGACTTTAGCAAATTGACCAGTGATTGAGCAGTGATTAATTACTAAAAAGCAAAAATTTGTATCAAAATAACCATAGTTTCTATATTTAGCAGTACAGCAATCTATGGGCAATGGTGTACTGAGCTGTTAAAACATGTTACCTTTTTCAGGGATTTTTTTTGAGCTGGCTATTAAACACAATCAATATTAAAATTAATGCATGTGAACTTATAATTTAATAAATTATATTAAAATAATTGTTTTACTTTCACTATTATCTATGGTCTTGAGGTTTTTCCATCTATTTGTAATTGTATGGTGAAAACAGTATATAATGGTGTTCTATACGCAATCCTTCTCAACTCGATGTTCCGTAATATCATGTTGGTACCTTGAAATTGGTTGTGGTGGAAAGACTTACACCATAGAAATTGGCAAACATTGCATATTATGGCTTGATTTATTGCTTTGTTAATTATCTAGACTAAGGAGAGTGATGGAAAAATATTAATAATACAGAATAAACTATAGCTATTATCATTGCATACAGGAGAAAAAAAGTGATGAAATATTCTTCCAGTATAGGAGAACTATTATCTGATTAAACAGATAAGTGCTTGCATTTTTGATGAATAGTTGAAGTTCTGAAATACTTCTTGCTTCTGTTTTACTTCTGCTTTATTTATTAACATAAATAAAAAATAACCAATAGGCATGTCGAAATTATACTCATTTGTCCTTTACCACCAATTAATTAAAATATTCTGTAAGAATCAGTTGGTTATATGGAATTTATCATGGGTATATGTTATTATTTACAAATTGTGAGACATACATTATTTAGATTAGCATAATGTATGATAACTGTGTGTTAGTATGAAGATACATATGTGTACACATGCTAGGGAAGAAGAATCTATTGCTTGCTTGTGGTGCTGTATTCTAATTTTTTCTTCTAAATGGACAGGAGAAAATGGTTTAGTATGTTTTATCTTAATTCTTCCACACAAAGCCAGACCATCTGTTATTGGTTCTTATCCGATATTAGACAAACATAATAAAAGAGCAAAACCAAGTCATTCCAAATATAATTCATGGAATGTCCAAAAAAATTAATATGAATGTTTCCTGACTCTTCCTTAAGTATTTAAAAATCTTGATTGCTATTGAAGGAAGCCCCTTTATTTTATCTTTTACTCTCCAGACAATAGAGGCACATTGTATATAATGATGAAGTATATAATGATGATCTTGCCATTGGCATCAAAAATTAACTAAATTATTCTGTCTGAAAAGAATTGCTTTGGAGCATGAACTTAATATTGACTTACTTAATTTCCATTTGTTGAACGTCCACTATATCCTAAAGCAGTTTCATTTCTGAAACAGTAGATTAAAAGTTACTAAGGAGGGGATGGTTACAAAGGCTTGAAGGATCTTTTGTGGGTGTTGGAGATGTCTGCTATTTTAATTGTGGTGATGCTTTTGCAAGTATATCCACATGTCAAAACCTATCAATTGAATTTTAACTATGTGCATTTTATTCCCTGTCAGTTTACCTCAATAAACCCATTCGAAAGTTTATAGAATGAAGAAAGAATGCTCTAACTATATATAGCATATCTAATACTACATAACCTATATCATATATTATATAATACTATATAAAACTGTAAATACATTGTAGAATGCTATATGCCATATTTGTAGCTTATTTTGTGCCTACTGTATCTCTTTTACAGTATGTTCTTCTCAAAAAATAACAAACAAGTAAATTATATTTCTAAGCAAGTGTAACACTATATAAAGGAATAAACTCATTTTTAAAGTGTGAAATTTAGA
Source organism: Canis lupus familiaris (assembly GCF_011100685.1). Lineage (NCBI taxonomy): Eukaryota > Metazoa > Chordata > Mammalia > Carnivora > Canidae > Canis > Canis lupus. The sequence goes on from NC_049243.1 coordinate 22,108,622, forward strand.
GAAAAAGATAAAGATGTTTAACTATTAAAAGTTAACCCGAGGCTTATGAGACTGCAAGCTTTAAAACTTCCTCTCTTGTACTTGCATTCCAAATATGTTTTCTTCTAAATATTTTACTAACATGTGTTACTTCCCTACACTGAAAACATGTCATTTAAATATCTGCTTCAGGGCACACACAGTGACTCCTTAGAATAAATGACACCTTAATTTTAATGGATTAGTTACAAATTTAAATGAAGGCTACAGATATCTTGGCATCTTCAAAGAACTTTATTCTTTCTGAATTATGTCAGAAAGATAATTCTGGCAAAATCATGTTGGCCTAAAATCAAATTAGCTTCTAAAAATAGCCCATATGAACTCTATAATTTTAAAAAAAATCTTAATATATTCCTATCAATGTCTTAATTTATTCAATAAATATTTTGACTTAAATACTGATTATGCAAAAATGATCAAAAAAAGATTATCTGCTGTCATGGAACTCGTAATATCAAGGCAAGACAGATGGAATAATAATTTTGATAAAATACTTAAAAAGCTGTTGGAATCTTTTTTTTTTTTTTTTTTATCAGAAAGGAAGAGCACAAAGAAAGGAGGATGCTATCTTCCTCAAATGTGCCCTTAGATGAGATTTATACATGAAAAGCTATGCAGGGAAGCATGATAAAAATATAATGGTTTCTTAAAAAGAATATAATGTAGTCTTTTGCCAGTTTTCAGTCTAATTATCTAGTTCTTAAAAATATCCTTCGTAGACTTGCATGGAAGTCTGTTCCTAGTAATGGAGAATCATCTATCTTTTTTCCAATATTTGCTGTTTTTCTATCACTTCTAAAATAGCCCTTTAGTGGTTAACCTCTTCATTCAAAAGCTAATACATCCCTATGTTCCCTAGAAAGCAGCTTCCTTTACTGGCATAATTCCCTGCATTTTTAAGAGCTTTGACTGAGTTGTTTGCCTTTTAGTTTTCAATGTGCTTTTGAATGATCAATATGCATTATGGAACTATTGCTTATTCATCATTTTTTCCAACCAGGAAAACACATCAAAATTCTGCCAAGAACATTTAAACATAAATAATAATACTAACCTCATGCAACCTCCCATTGCTCTCCATTTTTCAACTCCCAAACTCTAAGTATTTTAGTTTTTCTATTAGTTTTTCATTCTTTCCAAATAAATATCTCATTTTGATAAACAGTATTTGGAAAAAAGTCAGAACCCTTTATCCTCCTGTCAAAACAACTATAAAAATTAGCAAAGGCTTTAGGACACCCAAAACTTTGCAATTTCTGAACCAGTTACTCTTCTTGGTCGCTTAGTGATCCCCTATCAGAAAGAGACTACGCTTTATCATGCATGAGTAAAAGAAATGTCCCAGGCATATGATGCTCTGTAACTATAGCTTTAGACTAATAGGAAAACATTCTCCATTGGTGCAAATGGGCAAAATGAAACGATAATTGTTCTAGGATTCAAAATGCTCACAACAGTCTCTAGAGCCAGGACTTTCCTTCAACTGAGATTAAGGATACTTTGGCCACAACTCGGGTTCTTTCTGCCCAATTCATTGAAGTTTGTCTTCACTCTTCTTTCACTGTTGATTAAAGGTATTACCCTATGACTTAGAAAGCAAAATTTAAAATTTTGGACAATAAAATAAAAACTATCAGGTATAAGAAGACCTAAAAATCCTCAACTCCTAGAGTAAATTTGTTTTATTAGTATTTTAAACTAGTCATTCACATAACCCATTTGAAGCCCTAGGAGCTCTGAATCAGGAAATTTAGAATCACTACCCCTATAACTGTATGCTATGGTTTCACAGTGACATTTTATGAATAAAATAAAGAAAAAAAATACTGCTTCAAACTAACTTTGTATTCAAAGCATAAATGAGTGAAAAAAATTAAACCATTTATGGAAATCTTTAAGAGAGCTATAATGTTGTCTCTTTTTTCCAGCCATAAATACTTTGCAAGCATGTGTTAAGAAAAGAACCAATAATGAAACCAGAGTAATCTAAAGTTGAAACCATCCATAATTTTTGTAACGAGCAAGTATACAAAAAAACAAGTTATTTCAGAAAATGAAAAAAATATATATATACATATACACGCACAATGAAGTTAAGGATTATCTATATTTTCTGCAATCCATAGTAATAATTTCACACAGAATTCTTAACTCTTTTTTCCCACCCCTAAAATCCAATTCAAATAACACTTGCATCCCTCCAAAATATCCATCAGTTTATGTTTAAGATACAATTCTATAAAACATTAGGTTTTTCATTGTTTGAATATTTTGATTTTTTTTTCAGTTTATGTTTAAGATACAATTCTATAAAACATTAGGTTTTTCATTGTTTGGATATTTATTTTTTTTCCATTATTTGTGCCTGAAACACTTGCTTTGCCAGTCCACTTTTTGAATTTAAAATGTTTTATATTGTTTCTGACCTAATATTACAGAATTAAGAGAAACCAACTTTGGAAACAATGCTTGTAAAGGAGATATAGCCCTTCTGGTCTTTCTCTTAGGCTTCATATGATTTTTACAGAAACTTGCATTGGTAAATATAGGGAACAAACAATCTCAAAACAAAAGTTTAAAAAGCTTTAGTAAGAGGGCAATTCTATAGAGAATATAGGTGTGCCTGCACCAATAGGAATTTGGTAATTAGCCACTGTGCTGCCAGTGAAGGTTGTTAAAAAAGTCAGTAGTCATGGATTGTAGGTGTGAAGGCAATCACTAAGTGACTTTTGGAATTAAAAATTCAGTTTTAATAAGCAAATATCTCCAACTTGGAAAAGTGAATAATTGCTTGTATTTATGTAAAAATTCTCTCGACTAGTAAAACAAATCTCTTGTCCTAAGATTTAAATGTAAAACCAAGAAGTTTTTACATGTCATTAGCACAAGTTGAATGAGACTTATTATAAGACTATTGAGATAAATGGCCAGGCTATTTTTTTAGTTTGAGTTAAAACTGTGAAATATTAAGTATCATTACCTATATTATATCAAGGGCATCAAACTTAAGAAGATAGCTCTTAACATAAAACAGGACTGATGCTGTTCCATGGAAGTTACTGAGTAATAATTTGAAGAGCTTGCTCCTAAGCAGGACAAGTGTTTTGTTCAAATCAGCTTTTATTTGTCTATCTACCAGGATGATTTTCATAGTTCGTAAAATCTGAGTCACCGAGTTCTAATACTGGTCCATGTTTTTAGTCTGTTAAGTTTTCTTCTAAATGCTGACTCTTGACTGCTGTGATGAGTGGTAAAAAGTAAAAATTAGAAGGTCTGAGGAAATCCTTAGAATATAAGCTGGACTCACTTCCCTGATTTTCTGTCCACTTTTACTGCCATTCCTCCTGCACAGATTTACAAGCAAAGGGGCTATAATAGTTACCCTCATGCCAGTGAAAATGAGGAATTCTCTTTCTTTGTTGCAGTGCTGTTGTCAAATAGTGCATTTATATTTTTACTAAATGTTGGGGCAGGATAATAAAATATTTTCCATAGAGCTATGGGTGACTGCAAGGTAAAGTTAACGCTCATATAAATGTTAGCACCAAACAAACAAGGAAAAGGTTATAGTCCAGAGGGTAGGGGGAAAGGGACTAACCCACTGGTCAGGAAGTATTTCTCAAAAGTTAGAGAGGGCAGACTGGGTGGCTCAGCGGTTTAGCGTCGCCTTCAGCCCAGGGCCTGATCCTGGAGACCCGGGATCGAATCCCATGTTGGGCTCCCTGCATGGAGCCTGCTTCTCCCTCTGCCTGTGTCTCTGCCTCTCTCTCTCTCTCTCTCTTTCTCATGAATAGGTAAATAAATTTAAAAAAAAAATAGAGAGAGAGAGGCTGAGTTCCTGTGTTATAGATGTGATACTGAAAGACTGAAGAGGAAAAAAAATGGGACATGGACAGAAGAAAATTTTGTTATTCAATCTGTGAGAATATAGGTGCTGGAATTGTACATAAAGGTTTTGTTAACAAGGATATGTTGCTTTAGAGTATCCACCTGCCTGAAACAATAGCATGAGGGCATCATAATCAGTGCTGTGGCAGGCATCGCATGGCCCTGAGGGGAAGCCAAGAGAATTTTCAAAATTCTACCGGTCACAAAAGCTACCCTTAAATCACTGAGCCACTGGACCCCAGAACCGCCTATCTCTCCCCTTTCTGTAATATAAGATCATTAAATTATTAAATGTCTTTGTTGCTTAAGGAATAGTTGGCTGGGTATTCTCATACTGGAAATCATTGAGACACTTCCATGAAGCAAGATATTCAATATCCTTTGAAAACTTAATGTCCATTTCATTTCAGTAATGATAAACAAATAAAACATCTATTCACTGAAGACAGCAAAGATTAGGAAGAAATTCAGACTATGGAATTATTTTATAGGAAATAAACTTACAAATTTCAAAAGGATGGTGTTTTACTTCAAATTTGGGAGAGGGAGGGGCAGAAGTAGAATCTTAAGCAGGCTCCATGCCCCCAGTGTGGAGCCTGACAGGGAGCTCAGTCTCATAACCCCGAGATCATGAACTGAGCCAAAATCAAGAGTCAAGTGCTTAACCAACGGAGCTACCCAGGTGCTCCTTATTTTAATTTCTATAAATAACATGGACAGTAACATAATCCTAAACATGTTATATGCTATTTGAAGTATAAACAAAAGAACATGAACGTAATAAGCTAAGGCCAATCCTTAACATTCTCAATATACTGATCCTGCCTATGACATTCATACTAAAGTCTTCGTTATGAGTGAAGCAGGATTTTACTGACAATCTTTTAGCATGTTTAGTTAAAGAGAAAGGAGCAAAAACATAAACCCAATGTACACTGTAAAATACAGACCTATGGTCCAGCCATGGCACCCTGGGCAAAGGGAACTATATGACAGAACCAGCTCTGAAGGAATAAATATGGTAAAAAATTGTGTTTTTTTGCAAATACACCATGGAATTATTTAGGCTTATATTTTTTAGGTCTATATTTTTATGCCAGGATGTTCTTCCATTTCTTAAAATTTGTTCAAAATTTTAAACTATTTGAAGCATTTGACCTATTTAAACTATTTGAGGTATAATTTAATAAACATAAGTTCAGGAATATCACATTGCTATAAGTTTAGTCAATTTGTTCAACTTTCCTAGCCAACCCTAGGATAATATTACATTCCCACTGAAAAGAACTGTGTGGTGACATCATGAACATAGTGGTTCTGAAACACTATGTTCTGTTGGTTCTGTGTGCCTATATATACACATGCATATATGTGTATGTGTATATATGTATATTATATGCTATATAATGCTTAAAGAGAAAAAGAAGACTCAATTATTATCAAGTAATTGTTCATTTCTTCTTGGCAGTATGAAATCTGAGCTGACAAACGTTCTCTGTTGTTGTATAAATAGATTTCAGACCAAGAGTACACCACAGAATACAGTGGCAGGCAGGCATATACTATCCAACCTGTGCAAGTCATGTAGAAGACACACAGCCCTTACCAAAATATCTAATTAAGCTTTATTCTTATATGAATGTGCTAAATATAACACTTATTTGCATATACATTATCTACAATAGATATAATCCCCACTTCAATTTTTCCACTGTATTTACTCAGAATTTCCATAATGGCAGAATTATGTTCATAGGATCAATACAGAGTGTTCAATTTCTTAAGCAGACACTTGCAATTATTCATCATAACCCTATCTTCTCTTGCTTTTAGAACATTTTAAAACTAACTCAGAAACTTGGCTTCAAAAAAAACAAAAACTGTTTCAAATAAATAAGTATATAATTATTTATTAACTTAAACTATGTATTTAAATTATATATTAAATTTTGATTTTTTAGAGAAAAAAATGAATGTAAGTATGATAAGCACCTAACCAAGGTAGATTTTGACATAGATTAATTAACTTTGCTTGGGATGAAAATTCTTCGCACTAAACTCCACAACAATCTCAAAAGGCTGAAGAGAAAATGATAAATCAGAGCAAATCTTAATAATAGATTAGAACACTATCCAGACATTGCTTACCAATGATAAGAACTCTTATCTATACACAAAATAATATAAATATTTAACAGTTTAACACATAATCCAACATTTGTCCTTGGTTGATTTTCTCATCTGCCTAAAAAGTTATCTAAATACACTGAGTTTAACCTTGAAAACTTACAGACATTAATCATTAAAACTATTACAAATGGGCACCTACGTGGCTCAGTTGGTTAAGCGTCTACCTTCCATTTAGGGCATGATCTCAGGGTCCTGGAATAGAGTCCCACATCAGGCTCCCTGGTCAATGGAGAGTTTGATTCTTCCCCTCCCTCTGCCCCTCTCCACTGCTCTTGTGTACTCTCTCTCTCAAATAAATAAATAAAATCTTGAAAAAAAAACTATTAAAAACAAAATATTAAAATATGACAAGAAAGAACTCCTATATATTTTCAAAGCTCTGATAGATTTTCTCTTTTTAAAATGATTACTCATACCATTGATGAAAATTGGAACAGCACATGAGCATTTTAGTAGAGTTACAGTCTGTTCTAAATCTAAAAGTGAGTAACATAAAATGCCACATCTCACAATAAACAAAATGTATTCAGACACAACTGTAAGGAGGGATATGGATGGATGAGGGGGATGGGGAATGCACAGGTATTTAACAAGAATGTTGTGGATACCATGAGATTGGTTTTGTCTCCACTGTTACATATTTTATCTGCATTCATAAGCTAAAGTACATTCCCCAAATCAGGTTTCCAGCCATTGAAATCTCTTTTTCTTACATAAAGCGCTAAACCCACTAATCTCTCAGCCCTTTGATAAGTCAACACTGCAATCAATAGCATGCTGTCTTTGGGTCTCAGTGGCATCTTTTGATTAATATCAGCTTTCCAAGAGAAACATGAAAATCATATCATGTGCAACTGGATCTAACTGTCATGCAACTTCGAGAAACCGAAACATTCAAGGAAAATGTGAAAATGAACTGTAGTAGATAAATGTCAATTTCAGGGCTTTTGACATTTTGTTATATTTAAATTAAAGGCAATGTTATTTTGGTTCCTTCCTGCTCTAAACATGTTGGTTTTCCCTTTTAGGAGATTCTGATAAAATATGTGGTCATCTCTTGCCAGCATTTTCAATTCCTCTTCTGTGCAGACAGCAGGGTTTATATGATAAAATTTTAATGACCATGGACCGGCATAACAATATGAGGCACCAGCACATTTTCAATAAGGCTATGCATTTGTTAAGACTGGTATGGGTGGTATTCTCTAAGCAGAAGCCTTCGTGGCCTGAGACACAGGCTTAGTGGAGATAGAAGCTGCTCCAGAGAAAGCACCATTATCATGCAGCAGTTGTTGGCTGAGATGTGGATTTATGAATCACTGCCAAGGAAACTATAGTGTGGGCTGTAAATTAAAACTGGGGTTTAGCATATACCCGACATTAGGCTAGAGGATCTAGTTTTCAGATTACCCCACAGACTTAGTTAAAAGCAGCTTTAGAGTACCCCTCAATCCCTGATTACATCCCCTTCAACTTTCCACCAAATCCTACACTTTTTTCTGAGTTCTGTTCCATAGGGAGAAAAACTCTAAATCATTTCAAGAGAAGTTGTGGATTTTTGTTTAACTTCTTTCAAATTTCAGATTAAGTAGTGTTGAAACTGGGGGAAAAATGCTCACTTTAGCGACATTTAATCATGACAGTACGTTACTTGCTTGGCTTGCACAGAAGCAGTTTTTGGACTTAGCTTCTTCACTCTTGTATATACTCTCACCCTGAGTCTGGGGATACTCATGCTTTCTGCAGTTTTACTGTAGGTATTCTATGAACAGCTATAATATTCCACTATAAATTTTCAATGCTAAATAAATAAAAATACTTTTCAATGCTAAAAGTGTTATTTTATTTTAAGATTTTATTTATTTGTTCATGATAGACATAGAGAGAGAGAGAGGGGCAGAGACACAGGCAGAGAGAGAAGCAGGCTCCATGCCAGGAGCCTAACGTGGGAGTCGATCTCGGGACTCCAGGATCGCACCCTGGACCAAAGGCAGGTGCTAAACCGCTGAGCCATCAGGGATCCCCTAAAAGTGTTAAAGGGTTATTTTCTTCTTGTTGTTCTTGTTGTTGTTAACTAAGACTATACCCAATTTTGTGACTTCTTATGATCCCAAGTATAAACATATAATTATGAGGTCTTCATTCTGGATTTACATGTGTCATCTTAAAGAAATTTTCAAATTTTCATGTTGAGTACACAATGCTATTCTTGTTACGTTCTATTAAGTCTAATACTATGAGAGCTCTTCCTGTGAAAACTATATTGTAGCTTTCAGATGACAGATTATTCTGTAAGTTCCTCTCTGGTGCAAAGTTTACTGTCACAGATCACAGAAATGAGACATGGAAACTCTCAGATGGGTTGTGGTTTAGGAATGTTCCATTTCAGAAATGAAAGTATATTACTGCTATATACTTCAGTATCTCAGCAAGATGAAAGTAATGGGAACTTCTGATAAAGAAGAACAACTTGAGAATGTGGAGTAGTTAATTTAATCCCATAAGCCTTAATTCTTGGCCAATGGAAAAATGTCACTCTGAGCAATAAGAATATTCGGATTCTAGAATAGAGACCAATTTTTTTGGTAATAAAAATAGTGAAAAGATCACTGCAGTAGAAATGGAAAGACGGTGGTAATGAGAGAGCTGGGGAAAGATAGCAAATTTTAGATTATGTCGTGAGACGGTCCAGTGAAAAGAAATTCCTCGAAGCTTAACATGAGGATATAAATAACAGCTCATATGGAAATGATGAAAACAGCTGTTTTACACCAGAAATGGAAATCACAAAAACTTTAAAGTAAGTTGCACGAAATTCCACTTGAAATCAAGAACTCACCTAGAATCCAAGGAAATAGCTTGGATATTGCCTGCTAGCATTAAGAAATTACTTGGGGGTTTATATTATAAAACAAATTAAATTTTAACTTAAGAGGACTGTCTTTAAAATAAAAATACTATAACGTTGATCACATTATGAAAAGTCACATACTTCAAACATTTTTCAGAGATATTTTAAGATCACCATAGACCTGAAAGAATAGGAATACAGTTATTGTGTTTATGATCATTATAAATATATTTATAATATATATTATAATGTGATTTTTCATAATTTGATCAACGTTATGTTAGGACTTTAGGAAAATGCAATACTCTATGGTATTTAAAGTAATAATTTTTTAATGTAACTGCTGCTAAAGATATAACAGAGCAAGTTGCCTTAACAAATGTAAACATGCCCCAAATCTAAATTAATTAGATTTGAACCAAACGGTGTCCAATTTCCAGATGACATTCCAAATCTAACTCTTAAAGCCCCTAGTCAAATAATCTACTCTTCTTTTTTTTTAAGATTTTATTTATTTATTTATTTATTTATGAGAGACACACAGAGAAAGGCAGAGACATAGGCAGAGGGAGAAGCAGGCTCCCTGAGGGGAGCCTGATGCGGGACTGGATCCCAGGACTCCAGGATCACAACCTGAGCCAAAGGCAAATGCTCAACAACTGAGCTGCCCCAGTGCCCCTCTACTCTTCCAGAGAGGGAAGCACTTAAGTAATAATAATCACACTATTATGCCTTATTTATGAAAATAAACATTAAGATTACATTGAAAACTTAGAAATATGTTTTTCAATAACCAATTGCTCATCAAATTTTTAAATCAGGATAAAAATTGTAGTACACAACAGGGGCATGGAGGAGTGCTGGAGATAAGAAATATTGAATAAATTTTCCTGGCAAAAGCTTAATATTTTGAAGAAACAATAAAAATTCATCACACAAATAAAACAGGTTACAGTTTTATTAAATAATTAACTTATAAGATAATTATTTCAGAAGGAAAATTCCTACTTCTTTAAGACTTAAAATTTTATGTATCCTATATTGTTCTGAAATATTTCCCTCCATTATAATTGATAATTTTGAATAATGTATAAAAACATTGATAGAAAATGAGACTTTATCAGTACACCCCATATATGCATATGGACAATTCCAAATGAACACACTAGTGTGTATTTAGGTAATAAGCACTGTAGGCATTTTGTTTGTTTGTTTTGTCTCCCCAGAATTCTTTTCTTATCCAAGGAATCCTCCTCCCCAAATTCTTGAACAAATTCAAGAATGTCAGATGCACACAACCCATACATTTCTCCCAGCTCCAAGATTGGGCAAATGATGTACCAGCCATTCACAATATTTGATCTACTAATCACACTAATTAGTTAAGACTTGAGCATTTCATATGAGCCAAGGCAATGAAATCCTCTTTCGGGACTTTCTTGGAATAGTGGGCAAAAATAAAACAACTAACATGCATGCAAGTTTACCAAGTACCAGCCCCTCTTCTAGACACAACCTATAGTAACTAATGTTATCCTCTTAATGTTAATCCCACATTGACTGAGCAAGTAGGGTGTGGAGATGTCTAGGGAACACTAAGTGACAAGAGCCCACCTAGAAATAAAGCGCAAATGATCTAAATACAGAAAATGAAAAGAACCCATGTCTGTACTTTATTAGAGCAACAGGACACAGCTGAGCCTGAATTAAGTCTAGGCTATGTCTGAACTCCCAATGCTATCAGCCAACATGTTCCCCTAAAAATAGAGTTGGGAGGTGCCTGGGTGGCTTAGTGGATTACTCTTGGTTTCTGCTCTGGTCATGATCTCAGGGAAATAAGATCCTGAGGTGCCTGGGTGGCTTAGTGGATTACTCTTGGTTTCTGCTCTGGTCATGATCTCAGGGTCCTAAGATCCAGACCTTGCTTGGGGCTTATGCTCAGCACTGAGTCTGTTTGTCTGTCTCCTTCCTTCTCTGGTCCTCCTCATGTCCTCCCCCAGCTCATCAAGGCATTCTCTCTCTCTTTCTCTCTTTCTCTCTCTCTCTCACACACACATAAATAAATAATTAAAGGAATGAATGAATAAAATATTTTTTAAATAAAAATAAATAAAATAAAAACACAGTTGGGTACTGCACCTTAGAATAAGTCTTGATAAAAACAGGATAATGTATTACTGTTAAAATGTCATTTATATTTCATTTAATGCTCTATGTTTAATTCAATGTAAATATAAATAAAATAGATAATAAAGAGCATGAAGGCTGAGAAAGGGAACTTGATTCTAAAATTAAAAGTAGGGCAGCTGGGGTGGCTCAGTGGTTTAGCGCCGCCTTCGGCCCAGGGCATGATCCTGGAGACTAGGGATCGAGTCCCACGTCGGGCTCCCTGCATGGAGCCTGCTTCTCCCTCTACCTTTGTCTCTGCCTCTTTCTCCTCTGTGTGTGTGTGTGTGTGTCTCTCATGAATAAATAAATAAAATCTTAAATACATAAATAAATAAAATGAAAAGTAGTATTGCTTACAGGAAAGAAAGAAAAGGTTTTTCTTTCTTCTCTTTGCCTTCTCACAAATTTCACTAACTTTTCCACAACTGTATTACTAAAGTCCCATCTATGAAAGAGGTATCACAAAATTGTGGTAGAATGAATTGCTCGCTAACAGTCATAGTTGCTTTTTGCTCCTTCATGTTTTTAGTCCTCGGGCATTAGACAAAGCCATCTGACTAGTTCTTGCCACAGAATTGCCATCAAAATGAAGTGTATCACTTCCAAGTTTGGGCAGGTGGGGGAAAAAAAATCCTGCCCAATCCTTGTCTTTTTTGTTCCCAAAATGAGCTTCGGTGTCCCAGTTGCTCCTGGACTTCTTCGTCAGGAAGGACCAATGTTCCTAAGGGTGCGTCTCCAAGATGGGCAAATTTTGTCAGCCTGGGTCCCTGAGTAAGTGCATATAATGGAGGTATTCGGTCATGCATGAGGTTTGCAGCACAAGTGAGAAGTGAGATTTTGTAGCATTGAGCCTCTGAGATCTTGGAGTTTGGGGAGGGGGGTGTGAGGATGCTTTGTTTAATTTTACTATAACATGACCTAGCCCATCCTGATAACTACAATAGCCTCTCCCATAAAAGCTAGAGAAGATCGCTTCCTGAGATCACTCAAAGTACTACAGTCTACTCTTAAGTTGGACAGAATATACATTCATTTAATATTATTGTAATTAATAAATAATTTTGGTTAAAAATGTGATTTCCATTTTGTGATTAGTGGCTTAAATTCTCATGTAAGACAAATCCGCCTTATCTCCTGTTACTGAATACATTCCAGAGCAGAAACACAAAACTACAAAGCAATTTCAAGTATCTAAGCGAAAAACAAAATGAAATGACCAAAACAAATATAAAACTGGTCATGTGTTACTACAAAGATAGCTGAAAAAAAGAACAGTTAACTCTCTGAAATTTTCCTTTTTAACAAGCCGGGCTGACATCATGTACAGATAGTCTTTAGTCTTTACATTAGCAATTGTCTTTCTCACTATTCATTAGAAAACAAACATTCCTTGTCTACTATGTGCCAAGCACAATGACAATATCAGAAATACAATGACAAATGGTACCTAGCTCCAAGAGTTCAGGATTTGGTAAAGAAACAGAAAAGAAAATGAACAATTAGAATTTGCCTTGTTGTGCTCTAATAGAGGTATGCAATGACACTGCAGGAGCCCTGAAGAGAAAGACCTAATGCTTCCTTTTTTTTTTCAATAATAAATTTATTTTTTATTGGTGTTCAATTTGCCAACATACAGAATAACACCCAGCGCTCATCCCGTCAAGTGCCCCCCTAAGTGCCCACCACCCAGTCACCCCCACCCCCCTCCTTCTTCCCCTTCCACCACCCCTAGTTTGTTTCCCAGAGTTAGGAGTCTCTCATGTTCTGTCTCCCTTTCTGATATTTCCTACCCATTTCTTCTCCCTTCCCCTCTATTCCCTTTCACTATTATTTATATTCCCCAAATGAATGAGACCATATAATGTTTGTCCTTCTCCGATTGACTTACTTCACTCAGCATAATACCCTCCAGTTCCATCCACGTTGAAGCAAATGGTGGGTATTTGTCATTTCTAATAGCTGAGTAATATTCCATTGTATACATAGACCACATCTTCTTTATCCATTCATCTTTTAATGGACACTGAGGCTCCTTCCACAGTTTGGCGATTGTGGCCATTGCTGCTATAAACATCGGGGTGCAGGTGTCCCGGCGTTTCATTGCATCTGTATCTTTGGGGTAAATCCCCAGCAGTGCAATTGCTGGGTCGTAGGGCAGGTCTATTTTTAACTCTTTGAGGAACCTCCACACAGTTTTCCAGAGTGGCTGCACCAGTTCACATTCCCACCAACAGTGTAAGAGGGTTCCCTTTTCTCCGCATCCTCTCCAACACTTGTTGTTTCCTGCCTTGTTAATTTTCCCCATTCTCACTGGTGCGAGGTGGTATCTCATTGTGGTTTTGATTTGTATTTCCCTGATGGCAAGTGATGCAGAGCATTTTCTCATATGCATGTTGGCCATGTCTATGTCTTCCTCTGTGAGATTTCGGTTCATGTCTTTTGCCCATTTCATGATTGGATTGCTTGTTTCTTTGCTGTTGAGTTTAAGAAGTTCTTTATAGATCTTGAAAAACTAGCCCTTTATCTGATACGTCATTTGCAAATATCTTCTCCCATTCTGTAGGTTGTCTTTGAGTTTTGTTGACTGTATCCTTTGCTGTGCAAAAGCTTCTTATCTTGATGAAGTCCCAAGAGTTCATTTTTGCTTTTCTTTTGCCTTCGTGGATGTATCTTGCAAGAAGTTACTGTGGCCGAGTTCAAAAAGGGTGTTGCCTGTGTTCTCCTCTAGGATTTTGATGGAATCTTGTCTCACATTTAGATCTTTCATCCATTTTGAGTTTATCTTTGTGTATGGTGAAAGAGAGTGGTCTAGTTTCATTCTTCTGCATGTGGATGTCCAATTTTCCCAGCACCAACTATTGAAGAGACTGTCTTTCTTCCAGTGGATAGTCTTTCCTCCTTTATCGAATATTAGTTGACCATAAAGTTCAGGGTCCACTTCTGGGTTCTCTATTCTGTTCCATTGATCTATGTGTCTGTTTTTGTGCCAGTGCCACACTGTCTTGATGACCACAGCTTTGTAGTACAACCTGAAATCTGGCATTGTGATGCCCCCAGCTATGGTTTTCTTTTTTAAAATTCCCCTGGCGGGATTCCTGGGTGGCTCAGTGGTTAAGTGCCTGCCTTCAGCCCAGGGCATGATCCTGGAGACCCAGGATCAAATCCCACGTCAGGCTCACTGCATGGAACCTGCTTATCCCTCTGCCTATGTCTCTGCCTCTATCTCTCTCTCTCATGAATAAATAAATAAAATCTTAAAAAAAATAAAATAAAATAAAATAAAATAAATAAAATAAAATAAAATAAAATAAAATAAAATAAAATAAAATAAAATAAAATAAAATAATTCCCCTGGCTATTTGGGGTCTTTTCTGATTCCACACAAATCTTCAAATAATTTGTTCTAACTCTCTGAAGAAAGTCCATGGTATTTTGATAGGGATTGCATTAAACATGTAAATTGCCCTGGGTAGTAACATTGACATTTTCACAATATTAATTCTGCCAATCCATGATCATGGAATATTTTTCCATCTCTTTGTGTCTTCCTCAATTTCTTTCAGAAGTGATCTATAGTTTTTAGGGTATAGATCCTTTACCTCTTTGATTAGGTTTATTCCTAGGTATCTTATGCTTTTGGGTGCAATTGTAAATGGGATTGTCTCCTTAATTTCTCTTTCTTCAGTCTCATCGTTAGTGTATAGAAATGCCACTGATTTCTGGACATTGATTTTGTATCCTGCTACGCTGCCAAATTGCTGTATGAGTTCTAGCAATCTTGGGGTGGAGTCTTTTGGGTTTTCTATGTAGAGTATCATGTCATTGGCGAAGAGGGAGAGTTTGACCTAATGCTTCCTAAGGAGTAGTAGAGTAGCGATGATGTAAAAGATAATCCCTGACAATCTTTTAAGATAAAAAGGGTTTGCCATACACAAGTATTATAAATTAGAGGGAGTACATGAAAGGAGGTGAATTTGAAAAACCTTCAAGTTGTGAGAAAGAAAGTCATATTTAGGAATTTTGGAAAATTCAGTTGAGTTGGAACATGGGATTCATACAGCAATAAGCTAAGAAGTGTACAAAAAGGAAAAGAAAAAAATAGCATGTCTTAAATATCATGAAAAAAGACTGGGGACTTTATTCTCGAGGGATAGGAAATTGCTTACAAATTTTATGCAAGAAAATGACATGCCAAATTTGTATTTTAGAGAGCTCTTCCTGGAAGTAATTTTGGAGATTGGATCGCTGGGGAAAGAAATGGAAGGCCAAGAAAGTGATTGGCATCTATTGCAGGAATCCACATAAAGAATGATTTAAGGATTGAAGCAAGCCAGTTGAAGTAGACATTAGAGGATTGTATGAATTTAAGAGATACACTGAAGTTTGAATCAATAAGACTTAATGATCAGTTTGATGTGAGAAAAGTGAGGGGGAAGAGGAAGGAAAAATGTCAGATTTCTTTTCTGTGACAAACGGAATGGTGGTACCAAATTCAAGGATAAAACATATAGGAAATAGTATAATGGAAATAATGTAATATAACTTTAGGGCCTATAGGACACTGAGATAAAAAGATGTAGTCACTGGAAACATAGACTCAAGTAATAGGAAAATGTCTGGGCTGGTTTAGTAAAAAGGAAAAATGGCTTAGAGTACACAGAAAAGTATTGGTTCTTCTAATAAGAATCCAAAGTTAGAGAATGTGTCAACATTAGTTGATCTAGCAGTTTAATACCACCATCAATTTCCAATTCCTTTACACATCTGTGGTCTGTAGTTTCAAGTTTGCTATCTCCGATGGTCATGGGATGGCCTCCCAGTATAACAATCATGATCATGTATGTGTGACTTTGTTGATGTCCTGTAGGAGAGTTGTGTGAGCTTTCTATTCTCTGCTTTAAATGCATAGAAACAAAAAACAAACAAACAAAAAACACCAAAAAAACACACACACAAAAAAAACAAAACAAAAACAAAATAAATGCATAGAAACTTTAAGCAAGCCACTGCAAATCTCTCTTGCATGCACACAAGCATTCTTTTTTTTTCCCTTAATTAAGTGTTCAGTGGTTTATCAGTTGTATATAACACCCAGTGTTCATCACAACATGTGCCCTTCTTAATAAGCCCATCACCATCCCTCCACCTACCTCCACTCCTTCAACACTCATTTTGTTTCCTATAGTTAAGAGTCTCTTATGATGAGATGAGCACTAAGTGTTATACTATATGTTGGCAAATTAAAAATTTTTTTAAAAAGGGTCTCTCATGGTTTTTCTCCCTCTTTGATATCTTCCCATTCAATTTTCACTCCCCTACCCTATGATCCTCTGCACTTTTTCTTATATTCCACATGAGTGAAACCATGTGATAATTGTCTTTCTCTGAATGACGTATTTCACTCAGTATAAGACCTTCCAGTTCCATCCATGTCGATGTACATAGTAAGTATCTATCCTTTTTGATGGCTGAATACATATATACACACACACAGTGGAGTATTACACTGCAAATCTCTTATCAAATTAGTTTAAGCCGGTTTGAACTTATCCATCCCCAACCTAGGAAAAGAAGAATGGTATTAATAGAATTAGCTCATTTGAACAAAATCCCAGCCCTGGAGCAAGGGTTGGAACCAAGGAAGAAACCCAAACACAATCAGGGCTCTACTGGGAATAAGGAGTGGAGTCACAGATATTAGGCAGGCAACCAAAAATGCCCACAAAGCTCAATCTGAAGAAATTTGCCTGATTTCTGAAATTCGTTTATCTCGAAGCTGCATTCAAAGGGAGAAAAATGGAAGAAAGCAATATCATTTTGAAAAGAAAAGTTTAAAATACCCCGTGCATCAGAAAATAGTAAGAAATATAATCTTATAACAAAATTCCATTACTAGAGCCACTAGAAATTAAAATTCATGTCACATTTTGTGTGGCTATCAAAATGATACCCAAAATGCCAATTCTACATGGAATTTTTAGTGCTTTTCAAAAATATTCAGTGTTATTTTCATGTATTAAAGTGTGTGTTTATGCACGATATATGCACACACACATATAAAGGGCAATAACTCACTCATTTCTTTAGCCCCAAGAGAATTATGCCCTAAGCTTGCCCCAGGCCATCCCTTTTAAAACAAATTTAATGCTTTCAATGGAGTATCATAAGTGGAATGGCAGATGTTAAAGTATATCCTGAGATCTTCCAAAGGCTGCTGACTTTACACTACAGTCTCAGAGATAGGAAAAGGCTGTGACTAAATCTTATTGAACATTAATAATTCAAGAAAATGAGCAAATTCATGGAGGTGGTGGGGGAGCCCCTTAAGGGCATGGATGTCAGTTTGTATCAGGGCTCCAGAGAAGGGGGAGGAATTATTCCCAGTGAAATGGGAGGGAGAGGATAAAGAAACAGCTTCAGGGTATGGCCACTCAAATCTTCAACACTTAAAATGTTAAATGCTTGTTGTAAATGGATTTTTTATGGAAAAAAATGAGTATGCTGGATCTTATATCCTATCTGATATCTGGACATATTAGATGAAGTAGAGATTGTCTGTGCACAGAGGGCACAAATGGAACAGACAATGGAAATTCCAGCCTTTGGGAATTCACGATTTGAGAGAAAGATTGAGACATTTATAGGATACAAGGAATTTGGGAGAAAGAGCAAGTTTACTCAGATCTCTAAGAGGCAGGGGAGCCTCAGCAAAGATCTAGGTAAAATAACATTTACAAACAGAGCCCTTTGTCTAGCATCTTTATCATTTTAGTGACTAATAACCAACTTTAGCACCTGATGTGGTTCTCAGTTGAATTTGAGTTTTTCTACAACATGATTCAAGCTTCCCTTTTCTATTTTACTTTTTACCACCCCCTCCTTACATAAATCCTATAAATGTTTTTAATGTCCTATCATGCCTACTAAAATTTAATTGACAATGATGAGAAACTTTAGTGGTCCTTTCCAAAAGGAATAAACACGTGGCCTCACTTTGTCCATAACAGTATGGAAAGGAACTTTTCATCAAACTCTGGTGACTGTTGTCCCTGATTACTTTTAGTATGTGTTTTGGTTTTGTTTTCATTTTTTTTTCTCTTTCCTCCTTCTGAGGAAATGTCAGATGGACATGTTTTAATGGACAAAAAGAAATAGAAAAAGGAAGAGTTTTTAACTAAATGTAACTCATTCATCCACCTCAAGTATAAACTCAAACCACAAACATAGTTTATGTTAGTAGGAGATCTTCATCTCAACAGATTAGAATTCCATCCTTGGCCAGAGACCCATGCTATTATTCACACTATTATAATATGTTAAGAACAAAATCCCCCAAGAATATAATTATTATAAGATAATGTACCCTCTTAGCTATGTGGGCTTCACTAGCTGTTATAAAATGTTGCCAAGATTACACTCCAGCAATTAGCCCTCAGTGTGGGCTGCTAATGGATTTTATACTCCGCTTTAAAATATAGACCCTAAGACTATTTTAGAAAATAACTCTTGAACGATGTTTTTAGATTAACAGGGACAGACTAACAAACCTTAGTCAACCAAACTTTTTTCTGTTTGATAAAACTGATAAAGCTTAGTAAATATATCAAGTAGTTGTATCACAAAAAAAAAAAAAAATTCCAGAAACATAAAAAGGCATAGCTATTTTTAAAAGAGCTAAGGTCAAGTTCACAATGATCAACATAAAGATCAAATGTAAAGATCAAAGATTTTGGCAAACCCTGTGGCTTTGCTATACATTTTTATTGTATCATAGAACTGAGAATCTATGATGTTTTTGCCCATTTTATCACTCAGAACAATCTATTGAGGGAATGTTGTCTGAGTGAGTCATCTGAGCTATAAACATAAAATTAAAATAGCAATGATCTATGATAACACAGGAAATGTATACCAAGAAAAGGCTAACCCAAAACATAACAACAATACAGAAAACACTAAGAAAACCCTCCTCACCCTGATGGGAAGAAAATATGATCTTGTTTTTATCTGACAAAATAAAAATCCAAACAATTGAGAAATGAGAGACATAAAAGATCAGTTCCTCTTAACACCTTATCACCTTACTAAGCACCCAATATGTCAATAAACTATAGTCTCCATCACACAGGAAAGTTAACTCATGCAAAGATAATCTCAATATAATATAGTAAATATTCTGAAAAGATATTTCAAATAAGCCAACACACATAAAAGACTTATCACCATGTCTGCATAGTACGCACATAATACATAATATATATATATAATATATATTATATATATATTTAGATAATATGCGTTTAACATAGAAAGTACTAATGGGGACTGCAGGTAAGGCAATGAGATAAGACTAGTGAGGTTTTCTTGGTTACATAACTAGTGGCAATACCAGCTAGAACTCAAGTTTCTTAGCAGTCACTCTAATGCCTTTTCCAAAAGGCCATGGTGCTCACAGGCTCCACTGGGATGAACTCTTCAGTTGACTAGTAAGCAGCACCTGCTGAAGTACACTTGCCATTCTCATTCCTCCTCAACACCCCACCCAAGTGAAAACAAAACACTTTCTAAATATTCAAGTTATGCATTTCTAATTATAGCTCTAACCAAAATGACATCTGCAATAGAAAAGAATGGCATTTTCCTTTTGATTTCATATATATAAATAAATCTCACAGCACTTCAAAGGTTAAGTTATGCAAAATATACAGTTACATACAAAGGACTCTCCCTCCTTCTGTTCATTGGAAATTGACATCCAGAAGGTCTTCTCATGAGTGTTCTATTTCTTTCCTACCCTTGCTGCCTATCAGTTTGGGACTACATTTCACCACGAGAAATTCTTGATACAACTTCACAAGTAGATACAGGATGGAATAAATGTAATGCCATTAAGTAAAATAAAACATATTAGTGAAAACGTACAATGCCATTCCAAGTAAAACACGATCCTAACGGCATGCCCCTAAGATCTTGTGTTCTACCTACACAGAAAGTCAACTCTTCTGATGTTAAAAATATTATATGTAGTGAAATGAGAATACTAATGTTAAATTGGAAGATGGATTTAAGGACCTATATGGATTAATACTTTAAGATTATTCACTCCAAAGCACTATAGAACATATTACCGGGGATCCCTGGGTGGCGCAGCGGTTTGGCGCCTGCCTTTGGCCCGGGGCGCGATCCTGGAGACCCGGGATCGAATCCCACGTCAGGCTCCCGGTGCATGGAGCCTGCTTCTCCCTCTGCCTCTGTCTCTGCCTCTCTCTCTCTCTCTCTGTGTCTATCATAAATAAATTTAAAAAAAAAAAAAAAAGAACATATTACCACTTTCTCTATCAAAAAAAGCATAGTATACTCTATGAGCCAGATTTCTTTGAAAAATCTATTCAGAAGGATTAATTGCATGAAAACTAGCTGTTTCTGATACTATTGCACTTCTTTTCAGTAATAGAAAAATAACTTTTATACTACTTCTGTCATTACATGTGTTGCCCATCCCTAATCCTTGATAATGACCTCAAAAACCTATGATTCCAAATATACAGTGAAATTGATCCCTAAAAGAAATCTTGACAGGAGTTTCATTCAAAAAGGATCCAAACACTTGCTCATCTTACAGCCTAACATGAGAGCTCCTCGATCATATCTTAGTGACCGAAAATGGCTTGGAAACCAGTGTTTAATAGCTTGATGTGGTGGGGGGAGGGTATTTTTTTCCCTTGCATAAATCCATCCCTCTCCCGAGTGGTTCACAAACACTGCATTTTTCCAGAAAGGTAAGGTAAATTTTACATATGTGCCATGAGTGGCTCTGAAGACAAGCCGTTGCCCATATGCTCAGGGCCTGAAGTGACACTGTCAGGAGTGAAGGGGAATAAGGCCGTGCTTTCAAAAGCATAACATGCTGCCTGCCCCTCCTGTTTGTTTTCATGTGCTTGTGCAGTGACTCAGGGCATTTACTCCCAGACAGATGTATGTTCTCAGCCTCAGAGGAAGGAGGTCAAAAGAAAAAAATCAGACTGCATGGGAAAACAAAGATTAACAGTAACTGGGTGGGAGGGGGATAGAACAAAAGTGTGCTGAATGGAGTTTTCCTGGGCCTGCTAACTCTGAAGCTATTTGGCTTTAATTAAAAGCTCAATAAAGCTTATGCCTCTCCCCTTAGATAGTGGGCAGTTTATAGGCAGGGCCTCTGCCTTATTCACAGGTATGTCCTGATCAGTGGTTAGCATAGTTTTTATACACAGTGGGTGTTCATATCATGTCTGTAGAATTGAATCTGCTGCTGGGTTAGTTCTGTTATACTGACAGACAAACATGGGGGCCTGTTACAGTTTTAATTAAAAACAAAAGCACTGGCAAACATTATAATACTGAAATACCTGCAGAGTTTGCAGTGGTGACATGTGCTTAAAGCTTTAGGAGACCAAAAATTCTGGTCACCCTTGAAAGATAAATTACTTTTTAGATGTGAGCGCTTGTAATCAGATATTTCTAATAGACTAAAATTTAAAATGATCTACTTTCTTTAACTTTGAGCTCTTTTTAATTGATTTTTTTTTATTTTAACAGAAAGTAGCTTTCTTGAACACTAGACTATGTCTATTAAAACACCTGAATAAATGTAAAAATGATAATATTTGAACAATACAGAACTAATTATTCCATGGGCCTAGCATATTTCTTTAAAAAGAATCTTGAGTATATTATTTATACTGTCCTGATGAACTATTTTACAGGCACACATTAAGGGATGATGTTGCTAACAGTAGAAATCTATAAATTGTGGAAAATCATTTACCATATCATTTTATATTTGGACATCTGTAACAATAGGAATGAAACATATTCCAAGCATTATGAAAAAAGCAACCAGGTTCTACTTCCCTGCAATGAACAGAGTTTTCTCAAGAGACAGATTATTATGGTTCTTGCCCGCTGTTGGTGGAGAAAAAGCCCTAGAGGCATATGTATATATATTAAGAACTTATCAACACCTATTGTAGGAATCTTTGCCTGCAGATGACTATAAAGAAGCCATGTACTTTTAAACAAGGCACCAAGCACTTATTGGTAGGTAGCTGGCTGAGTAACCTCATCTTTACTTCAGGATTAACTTTCCAAACAAAGAAAGTATTTACCTTGCCAGTCTATGAAATAACTGCCAAATTGGGAAACTTGTACATTAGTAGTTTAAGAAGTGTAATGCATCTGTAAGAAAATGATATGTTCAAGAAAAACACAAAATGTATAAACATAAATACTATTTTCTATCATACTCTGAAGAACTGCATGTAGCCAAAAATTCTGCAGATAGACAGCAAGACAAGATATCCAACAGTTACTGTTTGTTCTGTTTCTTGCCTTTGGAGAACAATGAATTCAGATTGAACAATAGCAAATTCAGAGGGAATCACAGAGAATGAAAATGTTATCTAGTTGACCTTAAATGTTTGTCACAAGATTTCCCGCAGGTTCTCTGAATCCCAGGCTGATGCTATGTGGGGTGCACAGTATGGCACACAATAATGAAATACTTTGGTTTTAAAAATGAAAACATATTATTTTGCTCTTTGCAGGTGGATAGCCCACCCAAATTTTGGTCAAAAGAGATACCTCATGATCTGATAGCACTTATTCTGAAGAGTTCCTTACATATGTTTAATCAATTCACTGTTCTTTGGATCTAATCTGTTTGAACTCTCCATACACTCCTGAGTAGGTAGGGGGGAAAAGCCACAACTTTACCATAATGAAAATCAATCAGTGATTCCGCCCACTGGGTTCCTACCATATGGGTACTTAAGTTTCTATTTGTAAATTTTCCACTCTTCTAAGAATGACTCTCTTTCAGTGTGATCTTTACTGGGTATTTATAAGAAGCACTAATAATGATGTTCTTGGCAAGCTCATGAAAATCAAACTGAAGCAAGAATGAAAGAGAGAGCAGAATCCAGTTTACAGTGAAGTTATCACAAGTTTACTCATCGATAAGCAGTATTCAGCTACATATTGTTATCGTAGGAAGCACTTCTAAAATATGTTATCATTTGGCTCCAACTTAATGGAAGCTTAGGACTGGTACTTTAATGATTGGAACAGTTACTCTGTCTAGAGTAAGATACAGAACTAATGAAACCGGCAAGTTGTCGTCGTTAAGCCCACAAATTCTCTGCTCTAAAAATCATGTCTATCTGACAAGCAGGAGGGTATGTCTCATAGCAGATCCTAGAGTAGTTACATTCTCTCAGATTTCCATATTTCATATTGCTTCTTTTTCCCTAGATACAAAACAACAAGTATTGATTCAATATCACCCTGCTGTCTATTTTAATTGAAATCTTCAGCATACACAAACATGTCAAAACTTAGTAATAAAAAATACAACTAAAAGCTCAACAAGCAATATATATAGATCCTTGGGGGATTAGAAATCTTATTCCTTCACTTGGTTTTTTGAATTGTATTAATGGCTGCAAATGAAGATGTGGTGGAAGTAGGAATCAGGCTCTACTCAGAGCACAGATAGAGAATGTTTCAAGATTCCTTAAATAGAATCTGCTCCAAAATAATTACCTACCAGACTGACCTTGGCAATGAAAATACCTACTCTTGCAGCCTTTAGGTTAAACCATATTATCTCTGAGAGCTCTTATAAAAATGCAAACACATTAATAAAGGGAAAGGAAACATTAGCTGGCTTGAAATTGGCACTAACTTGCTAACTATCCTCCTGTCTCCATCTTTTTGGGAGATGGGTTGCATGATCTGAAGTAAGGATTAGTGGTTCTTAATTAAGGTTAAAAAGCCAGAAGCACAATGAAAAGGTGAAACAACACAAAAATCCATTATCAAATAGTGAAGGACCAGTAAGAAAAGACCTAAGGGAAACTGGTCATTTTTTACAACTTTGGCAGGCAAAAGCCATCTGCCTCTCAACTTTTCTCTCTACTAATATATGTTAGGCTATCTTACTTGTATTTGTTAGGTCATATCTTGGTAGGCAGGATTAATAGATAATACAACTGAACTCATTGGAAGGTTGAATAATTTATATTGGAAAATACCAGATAATAGCTGCCATTCACACTGTGTTTTAAGTGTTCCAGGTACCATGTTAGCTACCATATGATGTTATTAAAACTTAATGCAGTCACACAAGATTGAAATTATAGTCCATATTTTATAAATGGAGGAAATAAAACCCAGAGAAGTTAAATGGCATCCACATTTAATTTATAGTCACTCAGCTATAAGGGATGTGATTGCAACTAGGTTCTCGTGTTTCTGAATCCAAATTCAGTTTCCCAAATAATTATTTGGTGCTCATATAGGCTGGGAGATATCAATGAGCAGCAGCAGTACAGGTGTAAACAAACAGAGTGCACAGCATATACAGAAGTGTGGCCAGTAGAAGGCCAAGGGGACACCCTGAGGAATGTAACTGCAGTGAGAACAGAAGTTACCCCATTAAGGAGTGGAGGAAGGGAGAAAGGGAAGATGCTTTGTGTGGGTAGAGGAAACACACCCTCAGGGTAAGAAGGAAAGGAGGCTGAAGGGCTCTAGGAACTAAAAGAAGTGAGGCTAAATGGTCAGTATTCAGATCACCTTGAAAAACCTGTTAAAGGGATCCCTGGGTGGTGCAGCGGTTTAGCGCCTGCCTTTGGCCCAGGGCGTGATCCTGGAGACCCGGGATCAAATCCCACATCGGGCTCCCGGTGCATGGAGCCTGCTTCTCCCTCTGCCTTTGTCTCTGCCTCTCTCTCTCTCTCTCTCTCTGTGACTATCATACATAAATAAAAATTAAAAAAAAAAAAAGAAAACCTGTTAAAGACTTGGGAGGTTATCTGAAGGATGACTAAAAAATCCATGGGAATTTCTACTCAGCAGAATCATATTTGTAATCACGCTAGCAATATCTCTGGAAAAAAAAATCTTCCAGTATAGATAGCTTAAGAGTGGATCCAAGAAGACCAGGTAGGAGGGAGGTGCAGACACTCAGATGAAAGGTTGGTAGAAGTGGTGGATGAATGTGCAATAGGAGGAAGTGAGCTATATAAGTTATATATAAATATATAAACTCATGAGATATGTATTAGGCAGAAAGAACTGAGTTTTGTGACTTATTTGCAGAGGTAGAGGGTAGAGAATGAAGGAGTATTCAAGGTTTCTGGTTTGAGGAAGTGGTATGCTTTTACTAGGACAAGCTACAAAGGCAGAGCATAGATAGTACTGTTTTGGACAAGGATGAGTTTGATGCACTGCAGATATCCATATGGTGTTGCCCATATGGACAAGACAAATAAGCAGTTCTATCAGTGTGAAAGGGAGCAGTCATCTAGAGACCAGCTCATAGTCTGAGGAAGGGTGGGAGAGGTCAAGTGCAATAGAGTGCCTTGTTTCAGTGAAGCCAGTGGGAGCAGCAGAGATCCCAAGGTAGAGGAAATACAGATCATTTGAATAAGACGTACATTAGGGCACAATTTACAAATAAAATAAAATAGGAATTTCAATTTCAACTCAACTGTCCAACCCATATTATTAAAAATAGGGAAGGGGGGATTTATGTCAGAGCTTTGTCTATAATCTCACTTTTGCTCTATCCTCCAGGAACCTCAGAATGGAAGGGAGGAGCAGAAGGATATGGAAGCCACAAATAGCACAGAAGAAACACGACACACGACAAGAAACAGCAAAGTGTTTCAGAATGAAGGAACAAAGTGTGGTGCTCTGGGGTAAGAAATCTCAGTTAACAGCATAAAACATGATACAAGATATTGAAAGGGGGGCAGAGACTAAAACACACATAAAAGCCATTAGGTCTTGGTCTCTCTTGCGCTCACTCTTTCCTGCCAAATATGGTCTCTAGTCCATAAGCTATCTCAAAACAGTGATTTACACACCAAAACAAACTAAATAATGCAAAACATCTTTGCGATCCACCTATATACACACACAGAGAGACATATATATGACTTGCCTTTCAGACAAAGTTGTCATTTAAATTAGGTATGTTAATGATATAAATGACACATTGAAGTTTATTATTACAATATTTATCAAGACTCATGTTTGAAACAAGTTCTCTGATTACTGAACACTTTTAATGAGCACTTATTATACGCCAGATATTGTTCTAAACAATTTATAGCTATTAATTCATTGAATCCTCACAAAAACCCAATGAGCTAGAGATCATTACACTCTTTTCAGTGGAGGAAAACACTCTATTCTAAGATGCTCTAAAATTATGGAATATCTGAATCATCATCAGTGGAAGATACAAACTGTTGATTCCCCCCACTCACCCACCTACCCACTTTGGAAGAAATAGCAAACCTAGTTGTAATAGATAGAGTAGGAAAATAAAGAAGAAAAAAGGGAAGGGGTAAAACATTAATGTTTTCTTTTTATTCTTTATGACCATATATTTAGAATCACTTCTAAAATCTCTTCAAAATATCAATAATAGTTCACTTTAATTGAAAGTACATAACTTAGTTCACAGAGTAATACACTGGGGGAAAAATTCTGCTATTTTAAGATTGAATCATTTATATTTCCATATATTTTAATCTGCAAATGAAAGCATAAGTACATTCAACTGTATACATATATATACCCACAGACAAATCAGGCAAAGACCTTTGTTTATTTTGTCTGGAAATATGTGAGCTTTTGCATATACTGGTTCAAAGATGTTGGATTAATTACTGTCGATTCTGTTGTATGTTCCATATTTGTCTGAAAAAAAAATTCATATAAGAGTCCTAAAACTTGGGATGCCTGGGTGGCTCAGTGGTTGAGCATCTGCCTTCGGCCCAGGGTGTGATCCTGGGATCCCAGGATTGAGTCCCACACCGGGTTCCCTGCATGAAGCCTGCTTCTCTCTCTGCCTATATCTCTCTGCCTGTTTCTCTCTGTCTCTCATAAATAAATAAATAAAATATTTTTAAAAAGAGCCCTAAAACAACTACACTGGCAGCCCTGGAGGTTAGATAAATCAATTAGTAAAATTTCAGAGTTTTTCTATCTTTTTCTAATGCACATCTGGTTGGTATATGTAAGTTTTGGACAGTTACTATGTTAACATTCAACACTTCAGAATAAAAAATAAAACTCTGCAATGCTTTAATGTTAAGAAACTTGTTATAATCAAAACAGCTTGAAGGGTTAAAAGTGGAAATAACAGGACTAAATTCACCCTGAGAAAAATCACAATCCTTAATGTCAGGAACATTTACTTCCCAGCATCTGTCATATTATCTGGCACTGGGACATGTATTCAATGGATATTCAAAAAAATATGTATTTTTTCTATGGATAGATGAGTAAATGTGCTTGCTGGGGCAGCAAAAGGATAAGCATATCCTATTTGTTGAGACCATCAAGGAACTATATGATGCTAAAAGTCTTTAGCTCTATATGGTGCTAAATTCTTGCTTAAAATTTTCACCATTGTGTTGATCCTACTATGAAATTCAACTTTCCTCTAGTGGAATACTTTGTTATTTCTGCTTAAAACTCATTAAACTATTTTGATCCTGTTTTTCTTTCCTTTGAGGAAAATATCGCACTTACTAAAAATTATTATTTGCTTTGGCACTTTTTATATTATTACAGTATGCTTGTTGAAACAGTAAATATAAGGGTAATAGATAGTTGCTAAAGCATTGGTCAAAATAAACTCTGAGAAGTTCCATACGGTTTACAAGTGTCAAATCATTTTTCTGAAAATTCTAATATATTTGTTGATGTTTTAAGATAAATATGCGTGTAACTCAACAGGTTGTGTCAACAGAATCAGCTGTCATCCAATTCACATTCATTACTTTTAAAGGCTCAGTACTACCTCTAGGATTTTTGGCCATATCCAAATGGAATTACATATTCTAGACATGGGGGGTGGTGAGGGGTAGGGGGGTCATATTCTAAGGAATAACGTCTACATAGAAACAGTGCCAGGAGTTATAGAACAAACAAATAGCATATTTCAGGAAAGGCGATATTCAAGGACTTACTAAAGTGGAATCTATGAAACTGAGTGCTATTATTTTAAAAGGAGATCACAGATATTAGGATATTTAAAGAGGTCTTATCAATTCTCATAAAGTGGCTAATCTACTAATTGAGACCAGTACTGCAATTCACTTATCAAGAGACAAGAACTTATTTGTTAAGAGAATGGATAGCATTTAAAAAAGAACACTGAAGGCCTAATTAACAAAAATGTGATTATTTCTGGATCTGATTGCTAAATCTATTCTAGTTAGATAGGTGACCAGATACAATCTATGTATTTCTATGTCTATTTTTGTATCTCTGTTTGATTTCCCAATAAGATGCACAGTCAATTATTAATTATATTCACTAAAGGAGAGGATGAAGGTCTAATATCATAGATAATAAAGAAGCTTTCTTGGTTAGAAGTGTGTTTTGGGGGGATTATTTATGGGAGACCCCCTAGCCTCAGAACAATTTGTTCTTCACGGGGCACAACAAAATATAAAATTAGAAACCCATGGTCTGGGTTCACATCATGGTTCTGTAACAGTGTGTAAACCTTGACTAATTAGCCTTCCCACCCATTCTTTTCATCCTCTGTTAAATGCAGATGAAATGGCACCTTAGGAATGGGGATATTGTGAGGATTATATGGAATACTACATGTAAAGCACTTAACATAGGGCCAGGTACTCCATGAGTATGAGTGGATGCTTTATCTTTATCATCATCATCCACACTATCACAAACACAGAAAGAATGGATGCAACCTAAGCTTTTAAGCCAGCACTGATGATGTAGGCACCATTTTATATACACTGTGAAAGGAATTTAAGATACAAAGATGCATGACTCTCTAGTCTATAACTATATTACTGCACTATTCAACGTATATTCTCAGATTCATGACAATATAGATATTTAATTAAAAAGATATAAATCATCACCATGAAATAGTATTCTTATCTTTTTAACATTTCCAGTTGAATACAGGCTTCTGGAAAACTAATGGTTCTCGATTCAGGCTGCAGCTACTTGATATGCTTCCGTGGGGTTAGGAAAACCTGTAACTAGACAAAGATACCTCAGGAATTCCGAATATGTTTTCCAGGTTGAAATCTGTGATTCAATGCCTATTTTCTTTAAAAGAGGCTACATCATTGCTGAGTGAAATTAACTGAACAGTTTGAATCTGATTGACTGGAGGAACTTGGGAGAGAGATGCTAAAGTTGATTCTGTATCCACAGAGAAGCATGGGTCTAGTCTTGGTGGCCTTTGGGCCTACTAGCATAGCAACTTAAAAATAACCAAATATGTGGAAAGATAACAAGCCACTGTCTCTGCTTTCCTAAAATTCAATACCATTGATATACTGTTTGGAAATCTTTGCCCTTTGAGGTATAGCAAGCAGAACACAGGTTTTAAGTATAAAACAATAACTATAATGTTATCTATCAGTCATTAAAAACCAACTAGATGTCACACACTCTTCAAAGAATATCATGTATCTTATCTCAAAGAAATATCACAGAAGCTCTATAAGGTTTTTATTCTGTTCCCTGCATATATCAGAAAATTGATGATTGGTGAGTTTAAATATCTTACACAATGCTATAAGAATATAGCTTGAAAGCACCAGAATTTGAAGTCAGATATAGTTGACTCAAGATTCCAGTTATTTTAAACATGCATTAAAAACAAACAAACAAAAAAAACACATACATGCATTTATTGCAGGATGAAACCCCATTATGCTGTGTTCTTCATTTATAAAACAGAAAATTCTAATGATAACATTGATATGGATCACTAAATGGTATTACCAATTCAAGATACCTATGATATATTAGGTACCCATAAATATCTTCTTCCCATTTTTATCAGAGGCTTATTTCCCACTTACTAAGAGTCACCAACTGCTTCCTAAGCTTGTATTTCTCTACCTTATTTGGTAATTATTAACCTATATTGCCTCCTAAACTCTCCAAATGGAAAGATAATCCCACTCCTCTAGGAACTCATTATCTATTGGTAGAAAACATTTTAAACAACATAATCTCTATAAATGAGGCATTTCAAAGTGTTGAGCTATAAGCCTAATGTTCTGCACATAGTTAAACAACAAAAACTGTCAATATTTTAACATGAATTATTTCATTTTAACATGTGGCAAGTGTCTTTTGGGTTATTACAGATGGACCCCATAGACCTACTCCTCTTCTTTATATTACCTGTCTAAAAATTTGTGTTCTCAACTCTAGTAGAAACCCTCAGGCTCCATAAAGATCAGGACAAGGTCTGGCACAGTATCTACACAAGTGATAATTCATCATGTATCTGCTGAATGAATAAATAAATGACAGAAATCCAAAGGTAAGCACAGTAGTTTTTAAATTAACCACTCCTTCTTAGATTCAAACTAATTTTTTATCCATTGACAACTGATCTAGGGAAATAACTGAGAGGATATGAAATTCTCAGCATGACAACACTAGGAAATAACCAAAATGTGCATCTTACAACAAGGTAATAGATCATCAGCACAATAGCTGGCCATCAAAAGCAGAGCTATACCTAATCTAAACCACTTAACCATGTATTTGCTGTGTTTGAGAGATTTTCAGGCATTCCCAGTATTTAATTAGGCTTACTCTGTGATGCCCTTTCCTAAATAATATGTTAAGAAAAACATAATAAACCAACAAACCCAAATTAACATTATTTTTGTGGAAAGAGGGGAAAAACTAGATAAGCCCAGAAATAATATATGCTTCAAATTCAGAAAGATCTAAGTATAAATTACGGCTCTGTCAATGACAACCAATATAAAAATGAACAAATTGTTGAATGTCTTAATTTTGTATCCTTTCCTCAAAAAACACAGATGATACTTAAGCTTTTATACTATCTGTGACTATATATAGTATTGCAACCCCCCTCCCCCAAAATGGCCAACCGATACATCTGGCACATAATAAGCCCACAAATAAAATGCTCTCTCACTTACAATTTTTGTTATTTATTTTTTTCCAATTCAGTCTTATTCTCTGAAACTCTGTAATTATAAATATACAAATAAAAATTTAAAAATTGAATGTATATCTTTTTTAAATAGTAACATTCCTTAACAATAGCTGTTAAAATCATAAGGAAACATTTCTAAAGTCTCATATTTTATATTATATCTTCTTTTTTATCAACATCATAAAAATAATATTGAAAGGATAATAAATTGTGAATTTTTCAAATTTATAATTTTTCTCTTTCAATCTGCAAATAAAGCTTATTCAAAATACACACATCTGTGTGTTTGTGTCTAAAAATATATATACATGTAGCCTTATATACAAACGTATACATCATCCAAGAGAAAGTTCTAGGCATTTAAACAACAGCCATGAAACGAGTATCTTAGCTTCCCTGAAGGCTATGATTGAATGCTCCTTATCTTACTATAGCGACCCCATGTTCTTCTGTGCCAAGTGTGCAAGTCCCAGCAGTGAATTTAAACCCAATCTCATTTTAAGTTTCCATTGTACTCGGCACGATCCTCATTTTTCACTGCATTGCCTTCGTCAGGGCCACGGTCCAGTCTAGGACACTGCTACTGATAAACCAGGAGCTGTAATTGAACTTATAACTATACATACTTTTCTTCCTACCACAGAAGTATTACTGTAAATGAGAGCAAACAGACTTCCATGTGTTGAAGTGTGTGGGGAATCTTAAATAGCAATAACAGCATGCTTATGATCCATGCTAAATGGCAACACTCTAAGTGGCTCACCTCTGACCCTCAAAGAGTAATAAATAATTGTATTAATAGTTTTCTATACATTAGCACACCTTTGGAAAGGGCTTTTAGCTAGAGATGAAGGCATTATATGACACAGGGAAGCCCACATCCTGAAACTAACTGGATAGAGGTAACCTGCAAATTTAAGACAGCTTTCTAATTACTGTAAACACACATATACCACTTGTTCTTAGGTGTAATTTTTTTTTAAAGATTTTTATTTATTTATTTGAGAGAGAGCCCAAGAGAGAGCACAAGCAGGGGGAGCAGCAGAGGGAGAAGCAGCAGCAAATTTCACGCTTTGCGGGGAGCTCCCTACTCTGGGCTTGATTGCAGCACTCTGGGATCCAGAACGGAACCAAAGGCAGGCTTAACAGACTGGACCACCCATGTGCCCCAGGTATAAGTTTTTTTAAAAAGACTTCTTTCAACATATATTGAATGAAAAATGTCTTAAGGAAATTTTAGTAAATAAGTTCAACATTAGTAAGGCTATTCCAATTGCACCCCACTGCACACTGCTCTCTTCTTCCTCTTACACAGCCACTCCCCAAGAGTCTGAGCTCTCACAGGTCACTCAAGCACTCTGAACCAAAAGTTCCAGAACAACTGTCCTCTTCTTCCTGCTCTATCCTCCTCTGTCATTTGAAAACAGCAAGCACAACTTTACTGTTGTCCACCTGCAATTGCTACCTAGAAACTCTTCCATTCATGTGCACAGTACATATTTACTGCCTACCTTTTGACACAATTGTTCTAGGTGCTGAGGCAAACAAGCAAGACAAAGTCCAGACCTCATGATCTTACATTCCAGTGGGGAAATAGGAAAACAAAAATTTAATATAACTGTGATACACTGTCAAATATTTATAGAGTGTTATAAAGAAAACTACAGCAGGGTGTGGAATGTGACATGTTGTGGGGTGATTGTAAATAAGGCGGTTGGTCAAAGAGGGCCCCTGACATTTGAGCAGAGACCTGAATGAGAGGAAGGAGTGTAGTCTTGAGGAGTCTTGGGAGGAGAATCCAGGCATCTGTGGGTCTAAATGTCCTTTTCAGGCAACAGTGAAACTACTCAATGTTTGCCTTCTCAGAGTAACACAGGAAGCTTTAACAGAAGAAACTGTTTTGAGGAGGAAATGTATTTCTAGTGTTGTGCTTATTTTCTAATTAACATATTTTCAAATTTATAAAAATTAAATTTGAAACTATCAGCTTCTCAGAGGTTTTGTGGTTTTTTAAAAGATTTTATTTATTTATTTATTTATTTACTTATTTATTCATGAGAGACAAAGAGAAAGAGGCAGAGACATAGGCAGAGGGAGAAAAGCAGGCTCCCTGCAGGGAGCCTGATGCGGGGACTCAGTCCTGGACCCGGGGATCATCACCTGAGCTGAAGGCAGAAACTCAACCGCTAAGGCACCCAGACATCCCTTCTCAGAGGTGTGTTCTCTTTTTTTCCCCTCTGGAGTGAAAGCCCACCACTTTTGCTGTATGTTCAAAAAGTGTAATAAACACTTTGCAAAGAGGAAAAATGTCACTACTGAGTGCCTGCTGTGTAATAGGGAATGTGGTTCTTTTTTTTTGGGGGGGGGGGGTTCTAAATTTAGAGAGATCTAGATAGAAATACTAATTGTGCCACTCATTATCCATGTGACTCTATCCATAGCCGGAATGTTTGTAACCCTCCCCAAATTCATATGTTGAAATCCTAATCCCCAAAGACAATGGGATTAGGAGGTGGGGCTTTTTGGAGAAGATTACCAGAAGGTGGAATCTTCAGGAAAGTGCTCTGATAAAAGACACCCCACAGAGCCCCTTAGCCTCCTTTTCCCCATTTAAGGATACAAGGAGAACTATGATCAGAAGAGGGCACTCACCAGACCATGCTGGTACCCTGATTTTGGACTTCCAGCCTCCAAGACTGTGAGCAATAAATTTCTTGCGTTTGTAAACTACCCAGTCTGTGATATTTTGCCATAGCAGCCTGAATGAACTAAGACAGGGCAGGTTGCTCACATCACTTGATCCTCACTCTTACAAATCATGAGAAGAAAACTTCCTCAGCATTTTTGCTGGAAGGATTTCAAGAGGTCAGGTGCACAAAATGCCAGAGCATTGCTTGGCACTCCAGTGGAGCAAAGGAGACCACGGGTGGTGGATATTTACCATGCTTTATTCCATGTAACTTTTACAACAGCCCAATTTACCCAAGCCTAAAAAGTTAGGTAATTTCTCCAAGCTCCCACAGTGGAAGTGAAGAGCTAAATTTCAAATCTAGGATCTTTACAATCACAAATACCTGTTTTGATTTTTTAGTTTCCATTTATTTGTTGTTTTCCTTTTTGTTTTTTGTCTGCTATGTCACTTCGCAAATAATAAGTACTTTAGATTCTTTTTTTCTCACCTGTCATATCTAATCACTCTCTAAGACCTGGATATTTATTTTTGTTTTGTTTTGAAATGGCTCTTTTATAAATTTCTTCATTTCCATTCTCACCACCAGCACCACAATTCTAACAATTATCACCATATAATGGAAATATGATGATATTCAAATCAGCCTTTTTGTTTCCGTTTCCTCCTCTATCTCCAAATTACTTTCTCTAAATTACTCTGAGAACAACATTCATGGACTCAAATCCAAGCAGAACATCAAAAATAATATAGACCAATTCTATCCACTCTTGAATCATTTCCCAGATGATGTGGATTGGATTTTTTCTTCCACAATTCCCTTCTCTGGTGTCTATTCTATAAAGGCTCCCTTTAAGATCATTTGTACTAGAATGTTCATGCATAAAATCTTTGGGGAGGAAGGAAGAGCAACCTGTTTGGCAAATAAGATCTGGTTTGTACTATTTTACTATTATTATCACTCTCATCATTATCATCATTATAGAACCAAATGAAGCTACATCTTGCATAGCTGATGAGTCAAACGATTTTTTTCAATTACTGTTTGTGTACTCATGTTAAGTTAATTATGTCACGTGAAATATGAAAAAAATATTGTCTAGTAGCAGTAAAAACAGAAACAAAAGGTAAAACCTTTTCTCCCCTTTTAAAAAATTATTTATTTATTCATAAGAGACATAGAGAGAGAGAAGAGAAGCAGAGGCACAGGAAGAGGGAGAAGCAGGCTCCATGCAGGGAGCCTGATGTGGGACTCGATCCCAGGACTCCAGGATCACGCCCCAGGCTAAAGGCAGGAGCTAAACCGCTGAGCCACCCAGGGATCCCCCCAAAACTTCCCCTTTTTAAAATTATTTTATTTACATTTAATTAATTAACGTAGAATGTATTAGTTTCAGAGGTAGAGGTCAGTGATTCATCAGTCTTCTATAACACCCAGTGCTCATTACATCATGTGCCCTCCTTAATGCCCATCACCCAGTTACCCCATCCCGCCCTCCCCTCCAACAATTCTCAGTTTCTTTCTCTTCAAATGGGGACTTCTCCTGGCCCCTCATTTCTCCATAGTTTCCATTCCCCTAGGTTAAGCAGTCTAGTTAAGGAGGTGTTTCCTTCAATCACAGCGGTTATCAACAAAAACCAGTTTTTCTATTCATTTGACTGCCTTCACAGAGACCTTGCAGATCAGTTATGAAGACAGTCAAATGAGAAGAAAACCTAATACCGGTTGAACTGCAAGGTCTTTGAGAGCAAGAACAATGCATTAATCATATATTTGTATATACACCTAGCATAGGTATAAAATAATTGCTATATTCGTATGCAAAGGAGATGTGGTTTGAAACTGGTAGGAAATGTATTTGAAATGACATGATGACTGATGAATAAAAGATTGATTTAAAAATACGTGCTATTTTTTTTTTCAGTTTACTTTTTCATTGTTATTTCAGAACCTTTGGTCTTTTAGAAACTTTCTAATGAAACAATTTGAAAGGGAAATCAATTAATTTTCTCATTTCCCTTCCTATCTCTTGCCTCTCAACAAACTCCCAAGAAGAAAAGTGCATTATAGACACGTTCTTAGTGGGCTTACAGATAAAGAAAAACAACTTGCCTACTGGCTTACATTTTCTAACATTTTCAGGTAATTATCTGAAACAGACCTTGCGACGGGAGAATTCACTTCCATGAATCTGTCTTTTGGGCAGAATCCAAAAGCAAAGGGACTAAAATAAGGAAATCAGTTCCTGCCAACGAGTGCCTGAAAAGCTCCAGCTAAATGAACTGATGTAATCTCAGTGCAGGGCTTGTAGGCAGGAATGAGGGGAATTCTCATTACTCCTGAATCTAGAGGAGGGAGGAGGAGGCTGAGTGAAGCACTCTAGCAACTGCAGCTGGTGGAAGTCAAAGATTACTGATAAAGACGGGCAGAAGGAGTGCTCCCTTGCTTCAGCGTGGGTGATGTGTCTTACACTACTTCACCAGGCCCCAATTGACAGGAATCCAAGGTAGCACTATCAATCTTACTTGCCCCAAAGAGATAGTGAAACACGGACAAGAAATTGGAGAGATTAGATAGATTTAAAAAAAAACAAAACAGAAAAACACAACACATTTACGCTTGTGACCTGTGCCCCAAATTCCTCAACATATTGCAGAAAAAATTCCAGTGTTGATCAGAATGGGTGCAAGCATGCTACAGCCATCTGACAAAAGAAAAGCCTTCTTTGCAGTTCCCAAGAGTGATAAGGGAGAAATTTGCAGAGGATGCAAGACTTCTTTCACAATGTTAACCATCTTAGATAATATAAAAGCAAGCACATCTCCTGCCATTTCTCTGTATGACTGCATATTGCACATTGTATACTGTTAGCTCGCATTCGCAGAGGCAGATACATGTTGAAAAGGAAGAAAAAGATAATCATCAGGAACTATGAACAATTGTGTGTTCCTTACAACATCTGGAGTGCTGGTCTTAAACTGTTCCATTTTTTTTAAAACTTTCAAAATTGTATACAGATAGATTTCATTCAGCAAAGTAGTGAATTGCAAAATTATTCTGAAATCAGAAGTATTGGGAGTGAATTTGTGTCCTAAAACAATTTTGGAGAAACTAGCTAAATATGCGTCAGCTTAATTAAATTGATGTAAATTTGGTCTTTTCTAATGTGTTTGAGAACAATAGAATATATTCATCTCTTGTCTCTTAAAAGTGAAGAGAAGCAATCTAAAACATGTGCATTAAAGTTTCCTAATCCAGGTCAGAATCTGCTAAGTGGTAAGTAGCTTCAAAGAACCAGAATAATGTTAGTATTAAACTCTATATGGTATGTATCTAAAGGTTATGTAAATCAGGATGGGGTAGATATCACAGTAAATAGCCCCCAAATGGGCTCAGTAGTTTAAAGCAAATATAAAGGATTTATTCTTCACACATATTACACGTCCATCACAGATCAGCTAGAGGCTCTGTTCTGTGTCTTACTCACTTTGGGGTCTTAGTTGATGGAGCAGCTACTACCTGTAACATTGCTGGTTGCCATGGTAGAGAGAAATAAAGAGTTCTGGACAATCTTACAGGGGCAATTACATGCTCCGGCCCAGCAGGAATAAACCTCACTCCTGCCCACAATTCATTGTGTGCTATTCGCAAGAGACCATCTAGCCACAAGGGAGTCAGGAAGCATAAATATCAGAAGAAGCAGCAACCATTTATTAAGGACTAACTAAGTGCTCAGTTTGGGGAGGTGCTTTAACTAATTTGCATAGTTTTAATACATACAGTACCTCTTGCAGGTAGATATTATTAAGGTTCCATTTAGTTTACTAAATGAAGCCGAGGCTCACAGAATTTAAGAAGCTTTCCAACGCAATAAAGCTATTACTATCAGACAATGGTCACCCTCCTTTCTCTATACTGTACTGCAGATTCTCC
The DNA here is from genome assembly GCF_011100685.1 of Canis lupus familiaris. Classification (NCBI taxonomy): domain Eukaryota; kingdom Metazoa; phylum Chordata; class Mammalia; order Carnivora; family Canidae; genus Canis; species Canis lupus. The sequence goes on from NC_049243.1 coordinate 22,146,417, forward strand.
CATTAGGTCTCAAATACTATTTAATTCTTCAGCTTAAAAGCAATAACAAAGTGCATGCCACATGCCTAGAGCCATTTGGATGTGACTTTGTAATTTAATAGAACAAAATGTTTGTAAAGGAATTAATGATATAGAGCTAAAAGATGGTTTTAATCATTTATTTACAGAAAAGGAAAGCACAACCTTAACTTTAAAAAAAAAATGTGGATACTCTGAATTCATTACAACTCAAAAATATGTCGCAGCTTCCCTTTATCTGCAGCAAATATGTTCCAAGGCCCTAAGTGGATGCCTGAAACTGGGGATAGTATTGAATCCTACACATACTATGACTTTTCCTATATATACTTATGTACAATAAAGTTTAATTCATAAATCATGCACACTAGATATTAATGACAATAATAGGACAATAGGACAATTATATCAATATACTATAATAAAAGTTCTATGAATATGGTCTCTCTCTCTCTCAAAATATCTTATTGTACTGCACTCACCCTGCGTGTGATGATGTGAGATGATAAAATGTCCACCTGATGAGATGAAGTGAGGGGAATGATGGAGGCACTGTGATGTAGCATTAGGCTACTACTGACTTTCTGACAATAGGTCAGAAGGAGGATCCTCTACTTCTAGGTTATGGTTGACCATAGACAGTGAAACCTCGGATATGGAGGAATCACTGTAGTACAAATAAGTTGTGGAGCTTCAGGAAATGTGATGAATTGACACAATATTTATATAGCATCAAGAGCCTATAGGAAAAATGAAGAGAGAGCAAGAATGTTTTAGCATAAATTCAATAAAAAAAGAAATATGATATGCCACCCTCTGAATTTCCCTTTTTGTCTCTTTTCCTTTGCTTGGATAGTTCTCTTGGCCTTGGTTTTAACCTCAGAAAATAGTCCCATCTGGTCCCAACTGTTAAAGTGCTAGAGACCTCTGTTGAGCAGCATCTTCAAAATTGCCAAGTGTTCTAACTCCTTGATATTGGAAAACAGTAGACTGGAAAATTACAAGAGATTGGTTTCCATAGACTCTTGTTTACAACTGTAGCTGGTAAGTAGACAGCTCCAACTCATTCTATGGCAAGTGGTTTCTCTGAAAATCTCCAGATCAAACAAAACAAAACAAAACAACTGTGCAGCAAATTTTAAATCCTATTTATTCCTTCATAAGGAAGTGCTGCCTTTTACTGAGACAATCAGCCTGAGTACCTGTACAAGAACCTAAAATATTTTCTACATTTAATATAAATATTATGAGAAGTTATTTGGATGGTAATAAAATAATAAGGAATAACTATTTTTAAAAACCTAATAATCAGTTAGTGCTTTTATCACATCAAATGCATTAAACTTCTTTGAACTGAAGCCTTTTCATCATAATGTACTAAATTAAATATCTGTTCCTTGTAGAATATGATTCTGCGAAACTAGATTAAAATCAAATCATGGACAAAATCAATTTTACTTACAATAATCCTAGCCTACTGAGATTCCAGTCTAGTAATCATAATAAACGTCTTTCCCCTCATGTTTTTTTTCCAGGTTTAGGCTTTCCCAAAAGATATAATTTGTCAACCATGCACACTTTTTAAAATGTATTTCATTAGAGTACTATAAAGAGAAACAAATGGCAAGCGTTCAACAATCCTTCAGGGTATTCCAAGGGAAAAAATATATGTATGTGTGTATATGCCTGTGTAAAGAGATAGATGTTTGATAGATGGATATTGATATGTATATCTACAGAAATAGAATCCAAACAAACCTAAGGGATTACTTGATTTAAGAAAGAATGATATTTAAACTGTCTTGGGGTAATTATGCTGACATTGGATCTTGGGATTACTTCTCACATAAAACTCAGAGGATTTGGTATCTTGTCAGGAACCTGGAATGAAGCATGCTTACATGATGTTAATCAAGTATTTAATCATTCTTTTGTTGCAAGTCCACTGAATAGTGATAAAGTGAAAAAAAAAAAAAAACATGCAAGTGTTCTACCCACCACACCCTCCACATCCCAGCTTTTTTAAAGAACAGGAGTTTGGATATGTTCCTTTAAGGGGAAAAAAAAAAAAAAAAAAGGTTTTATTCATCTAATTTTAAATTGCTACCTGAAAACAAGTAAACTTTCACTTAAATATATAATTATTCTTTCACAGATTCTATCCAGTTCTTTAAAATTTTATTTTTATTTCAGATATTAACTGAACTTCAATTCCAACATAACAGAGTGAGATAGAATTGAGTTTGGAAGCTTCTTAGTCATGTTACAGAGATGCTAGGAATCTGTGAGGGTTAAAAATCCCACTAAATACCCCATCATGGTATGGTTTAAATGATACAACTTTAAAACAAAATTTTAGTTTTGAACTTCAAAACTGGCAAGTATTACCCACCACCACTGCTGTTTTGGAAATGAGGAACTGTGACTCAGATAATTGATATGAAAATCATAAAGCCATATGGTTGTTGGGGGCAGAACAGGTTTCATCACACAAGTCCAATATTCTTTCATTTGATATGAAAAGAATTTTGCTCTTGTCACTCCTTTACTGGTACTTTAATTTTATAATTAAAAAAAATTAAGGGGCACCTGGCTGGCTCAGTCAGAAGAGCACACGATTCTTGATCTCAGGGTTGTGAGTTCAGGCTTCATGTTGGGGATAGAAATTACTTTAAAAAAATTAAGACTATGATATAAAGCATATATTAATTTGAACACTTAGGCATCGAGGTAGGAAATAAAAATCAATATATGTTTTGAATTAAAATTTTGGTTAAAATTTAGAGAAATCAGGGTTAGAAAAAAGAGTCAGTCTCCTATATCGCATATAAAAGTACAAAGTGACACAAACTATGGCTCTGAAAATCATGCTAAAATAAGTGTTTCCTTTCACTTTGCACCTTTCTTTAAGAAATTAAAATAATAAAATAAAAAAGATGTGTGTTCTATGATGTGAGGGTTAAGGTTTGTTCCTTACAACATTTTTGTAAATAGAAATTATATATTTGTGCATCTTTAGCCTATCGATTCAGTGGTATATTTGGGTGTCATTAAAAAAGCAACCACTATAAATTCCAGTTGGTTTGAAAACTCAAAGAAAAAGTATGCTTTACCTTAAACTACACATACAGGAGACCTCTTTCTTTTCTTATTGTTTAAGTTGACTTTTAAAATGGAATAAATACTTAAGAATCTTAAGTGAAGCTTTTCATACAGAAAAATGTTTTTTATATTTTATTTTGAAATTGTATGGATTTTGTCAGTGTATTTTTTGCTAAAGGAATAATGGATATGGTTACCATAAAATAAAAGCTACTTCTTAATTTTCCACATTAATATATACCTAGTAATTTTTACCTATATGACCAATTTCAATATGCCCTATTTTGTCACAATTTGTTTGAGGTCATACAACATTTCCTTAATCAGATAATAAGGCTATGCACCTGTAATGTCCCTTGATGGGGGTCCAGCACATGCTACCCCCAAAATATGTCACCTTGGCATATTGAATATTTTAAGTTGAGGCTTGAGAAAACAGCAGAAGCAGGATGTTCAATCTGACCTTACCCCAACCCTCTCCTCTGAAATCGGTCATAAAACTCTCATATGAGAAGTTTCCCCTCTATACATGGAAGAATGGAGCATTCTTATCTCTAGGAACAAAGGAATGCTGCAAAGAATCAGAACAAATAAGCCTTGCTAAGTTTCCCCAAGTTTACTATACTTACCTCAAACCATCATCTCTCTCCACAACTGTCTACTTTTCATGAAATCTAGCATAAAAATACTCAGGTCTGTTTCTTTGGGTCTTCATTTTCATATGAAGGCTCCCATGTCAGGTAAAACTTATATTAAATAAATACATACTCTTTCATCCTGTTAATCTGTCTTTGCCAGTTTAATTTTCAGATCTATCCAGGGACTTTAGGAGGGTGGGTGGAGGAAAACTTGTTCCTCTCCTACACCTACCACCATTATACTCAGAGTAGACACAGCATATCCATAGTAAGTAAATGAATCTATATCCTCAATGGCATTGTTGCCTATTAGTAGCGTTGAACTCTGCTTCTCAGTGATAAATGGCTAAGACTTGGAAATTACTTAGGGCTGTCATGCCTGCCAGGGTTATTTGCTGCCTTTCTTCTCTTTTTTCTTTTTTCAGCCAAGAATTTCAGACAAAATCTTTTCATTCATATTTCTAACCATTCTTATTTATATTGTCCCTCAATTTAATTGTGGGAGAAGATTCTGTTAATGAGCACAGATACAAAATTGGCAAGTTCTAAGCCAGAACTGTCCTATAGAAGATGTGAGCCACATATGTAATTTTAAGTATCTAAAATAGTCATATCTTAAAAGCAAAAAGAAATAGGTGAAATTACTTTTAAAAATGTACTTTATTTTACACAGTATATCCAAAATACCATCTCTTCAACATGATATCAATATAAAATGTTAACGAGATCTTTATAATTTACATGTGTATGTGTGCTGTCTTTGGAATTACTGTGTATTTTCACACTTGGAGCACATCTCAATTTAAACTAGCCACATTCAAGGGCTCAATTGCCACATGGGGTTCATAAGTACCCTATTGGATAGCAGAGTCTTTACTAATGTAAAAGGTTATTTCTCCTTCCGTAGTAGTTACTCCATAGCCATGTGATTTTGTTTCTTTTAGCCTTTTTCTTTGGGGGAGGGGAGGTCAAAGAAAGGGAAAGAGGAATTTTAAAAAATAAAACAAATTCACCATAGTTAAAAAACAAAACAAGAATAAGACAAAAATCCGAATGTATTAACTTCCCAGGCAAGGGAATCTCTGGCACTGAAGTATGCTGTGTAGATAGGTCACTGACTTAGAGAAAGAAGTCCATGGTTTGAATGCTGGGCCCATATGGAAGAGGAGATGGCGTTTCATGCAATTTATGATAATGATAACTAAGGATGAAAAGCTAGCTCCATGGACTGGATTGCGTGTGTTAAGTAAGTTTTATCCAGGTTTAATGGCAATAATCCCCAGTGAGAAAAGTTTTCAGTTACTTCCAATAAAAGTTTGTCATCCTTAGGTCACTCAAAGTTCATAGTTCCTTACTACTCTCTTTTGGTAGAACTAGTTGTGGTGACACAGCATTCAGTGTCATTCATTTTGAAAGCTCTTAACTCCTAGGCAAATTCCTCCATAAGTAGCCATACTTATTTTACAACAGAATAACCCAAGAAAACAGTGTAAAACAAGCATATGAAGTACAAAATAATGCTAGTTATTTTCCAAGTTTACATAGCATCAAGCACAAACAATAGTATTGATAAAATCAATATACACTTAATAAATGTTACCTCGTTTAAATTTTCTTTAAAAACATATTTCAAGTATTAGATAAGAGGATATTCTAGAATATGATTTTTTATGTAAAGCATATTCATTAAAAGTTTATTTTTTCAAGAGGCAGGTATCAACAGAAATTAGCTCTGCATGCACATGGTATATGCATTATACAAAAACCTGGATATACAAAGATGCCTGATATGTGATCTCTATGGAGCTATAGTAAAGAGAATATTTATTGTGGTTAGAAAATTAGGAGCTACATATTTATTACACTTAATCACAGTGCCTTTAAAGGTTGGGTATTACCATTGCCATTTTATACATGAGGAAACTGAAATACAGGAATATTAAATAGCCGAGGCTCCTGGGTGGCGCAGTTGCCTAAGTGACAGACTCTTCATTTCCATTCAGGTGATCTCAGAGTCATGAGATGGAGCTGCTTAGGGCTCCATGCTCAGTGCAGAGCCTGCTCAAAACTCTCTTTCCCTCTGCCTTCCTCCTTGTACACACACTCTCTAAAATAAATAAATCTTTGAAAAAAAAAAAAAGAAAGAAATATAGACTGTTCCTGTTTTTAGACGTAAGTGGCAAAATCTGCATTAGATAGGTGTGTTTGATCCCAAACCTTGAACTCTCTCTAAACAGCATGTTGCTTACAGTTTAGAATCATCTAGCAAAAATTGAAAGCGGAAAAATAATCTTTCAAATACTTGCCAAAGTGGTACATTTAATTTATCAACAACTGTACATGTAAGAACATTAAATATAACTTTAAGTCATCTCAACATGTGAAAATATGAAGGACTAATCCTATCAGAACGTCCATCTTTCTTGTCATTTCTTTGAATTTAAAACTTCTGTTTAGAAAGGTCTCTAAACTATATTTAGTTGCACATATTAAAAGCAAGGCAACAAGCCCCAAATGGATGGCCTACACAAAGTCCCCCAGCACCAAACCAAGACTTAATTACAGATTCAGCTCTCCCAGAAAAGGAATCTCAACCCTGTCAATCAGAAATCACCTGATCAACACTAGCGAGGTCATTTGCCTGACAGACCCCTGCCATCCCCTACAGGAAAGCAACTTTGCAATAACCATCCTGCCCTTTTTCCTAGTATAACTTCCTCCTTTCTGCCCCCCTCAGCCTATGCAAGTCTTATTTTGTATGACTCCCTTGAGCTCCTTTCTATCCGCTAGACTGGATGCTGCCCGATTTGAATCAATTCTTGCTCAGATAAACTCTTAAAATTTTTAATATGCCTCAGTTTGTCTTCTAACAGCTCTGTTGTCAGAAGGGAGAACCAAAGGAGTCCCCCAGAGCCCTGGCCTCAGTGAGCACACCTACACAGGAGCTGTACCTGTTGCGCCCCATGAGCCTGGTGGCTTTCTTGCTGCCTCTGGAGGTGGAGGTGGTAGAAAGTCCTTGGATCCTAGCTCAGCAACTTTTGCCTTATGAGTTTTCAGAGTTTATTTGAGAATTTCTTTTTCTCAGTGGGTCTGACTTATTATTTTAAGTTGTTTTTTTTAAGATTTCATTTATTTATTCATTCATCACAAACACACACACACACACACACACACACACAGAGGCAGAGACACAGGTAGAGGGAGAAGCAGGCTCCATGCAGGAAGCCCGATGCGGGACTCGATCTCGGGTCTCCAGGATCCCTGGGCTGACGGCAGCATTAAACTGCTGAGCCACCCGGGCTGCCCCAGGGGTCTGACTTAAATATAGGACAATTGCAGGATCAACCTGGCTCCAGCTGAGAAATAGGGCTGGGTCCGACTCAGAAACCCGGCAGAGTCCAGGATCAGAATGGCTCCAGTGTCAAACTGGTTCTGACTAGGGCCCCTGTGAGGCCTCAGGTGAGTAGAATTTTGTTTTAACCTTACCAAAGATAATCAGGTTAACCTTTCCAAAGATAATCCAAGATTGCAGTGGCCACAGGAGAGAACTTTTAACCTTTTAGATAAACATCCACTGAGGTGCCCTAGAGATAAAGGGGTCACAGCGAAACACTCATCATTGAGGAGAGAAGGAAAATTAGTTTTTCCTCCTTGATAGTTTATAGGGACCAGGATGAAGCCCACAGGGACAGCCCACTCACTCTGGAGCCTGCAGACAGGATCCTGGGAAAACTGGCAGAAACCAGCAAAGTGTGCGAATTCTTAACAAGGTTGGCTGCCCCAGATCTCTGCTATGCTGCCTGGCCAAGAGAAGAAGGTAAAATTTCATGTTGCCCCTTTCCAAATTCGGATTGGCAGGCAAAAAAAACATGCGTATGAATTAGATCCTTGAACTGTGGCTTGTGAATTTGCTTTCAGGTACCCATTAGTTGTGAATTTTTTCTTTCCCAGGAGCAGCTATTGCCTTGTTGTTTTTCTCCTTTTTGTATCCTGAGAACTTGACTTGGCAATGTCATGTTGGGGACCTCCAAATTATGGCCAAACAGCAATGTGGGCTACACCCTATGTGTGGCTATGCCTGGCTGCACAGAATTGTGGATCTCACTCCATGTGCGGCTAGGGTCCTGCTGATCCTGCCCACTCTCGGGCTTGACCTAAGCCTCACTTTCTTCTGGTTATCTTTGGGAGTGGCTCTGATTCTTGAGAGAATAATGTCCTTCGCACCCTTTTTGGAGAAGCGTCCTGCTTCTAAGGGGTTGTTCAATATTGCCAGGAATAGAATATATACTGTTTGTCCCAGCCGATACCTGACAAGATATTTGAAGGGATTTTTTTCAGTAGCCAGAAGTTGGCCAACTGGGCAGCTGACAGTGTCTAACAGGACCTCAGCCTCTCCCACGAAGCTCAAATGAAAACGGTGTACCCAGTTTATCTTCTAATAACGCAAAACTCCCTTCCTTAAATTTTTGAACTTAACATTTTGAAGTTGAGGATGTTGCTACAGTAATGTTTTTGTAAAATGGATGCTAAATAAAACCACTTGACTCGCATGTAATGCTCACTTTTTAAAGCATATAAGAAAGTGCATTTAATTTACAATTTCATAAAACTAATATTATTCATTATAATTATTGTATCAGTTATATTAGTACTTATATTCTAATGAATTTCTTGAATAACTGCCAATATCCTTTCTTTCAAAAAAGATTTTAATGAAGAGAACATAGTATGTGATAGTAGTATCTTTCACCATTTCCCCAATTCTTCCAAAACCCCAAATAAACAAGTGAACTGAAGTAAGGGCAACTCTTATGTTCTGTGTTGGTGTGCAGGGCTGGAGAAAATAGCAACCTAAATGAAAAAAAAAAAAAAAATTCAAGTACTATTCAGTTTGCAATTGTTTGTAAATTATGTTCCGGGGGTGCCTGAGTGACTCATTTGGCTAAGCATCCGACTCTTGATTTCGGCTCAGGGTTGTGAGATGGAGCCCACTGGGCTCCATACTCAGTGCAGAGTCTGCTTATCTCCCTCTATCTCTGCCCCTCCCCCCACTCATGTACACTTGTGTTCTATCAAATAAATAAGCTTTTTTAAAAAATGAAATAAAGGAAAATAAAGTTGAGATTTTTGTAAGTAATGATATATGAATTACAAAAAATTCAACCAAGGTTGTAGGCCAATAAATTTACAACCTGCTGAAGAAGGATCAGTTTCAAACTTGCTTAACTTCCCTTTCTTCCCAGTCCACACTGAGAATGAGCAGCTTGATCTCTCACTAGTGCTTTTCACACCCTATAATAGACCAGCTCCTTTCTTTCCGAATTTGCTTTTTGCAGACCACAAAACTTCTTTATGGTAAAGAAATCATTACATGTATTTACTGTGAGGAAATTTCCTCTAATTAAATTCTTGCTTTTTTTTTTACCCTTATGGAGGCTAAGAATAAACAGTACTAATGGGAACAGATTTAGGCAGATTAATTGATTAAAAAAAATCTGTGGTGCTAATTGCTCTGCTTCTCTGAAAAATCCTGGGATTGTCAAAAGCAGGGTATATTCGTAGGAACATGTTAGGCATGTGAGTATTATCCATCGTTCATGTTATATCAAGTAAAAGACTAAGAACCTCTTTTGACAGAGACCATTAAGCTTTCCTCTGTCTCTTGACATTCTGTGATCCAAAATGCTTCAAGAGCATTCTGAGTAACTGACAGATTCTTGACTTTTATCAGCCCTGCCACCTACTATATGAAGATTAAACAAGATAGAGTGCATTATAAATATAAAAATATATGTTTTAAATAAAATGTGATTGTTTTCCATGCAGAGGTTTTTAATAGCTATGTATTAGTACTTTGTTTCATTATGGGCTAAATTAAAAAGTATTCACCCCTTGAATCCATCATGTAAAAAGAAATGTTTAAAGGCACCAATCACAAGGGGTGCCTAGGTAGCTCAGTTGGTTGATTGTCTGACTCTTGATTTCAGCTTGGGTCATGATCTCAGGGTTCTGAGACTGAGCCCTGTGTCAGGCTCTACACTCAGCACAGAGACTGCTTGAGATTCTCTCTCCTCTCACTCTGGCCCTATCCTCTCTCTCTCTCTCTCTCTCATAAATAAAAAATAAAAATTAAAATTAAAATTAAAAAAATAAATAAATAAATAAAATCTCTAAAATAAAATAAAGTCATCAATCACAATACTTAACCTGATGTTAAGTGTTGCTAAGCAAAAGTGCTATGAAGAAAAGAGAGGTTCATTTTACCTTCACAGTTTCCAAAAAAGGTTCTTTTTTTAAAGAATTTATTTATTTATTCATGAGAGACACAGAGAGAGAGAGAGAGGCAGAGACAGGCAGAGGGAGAAGCAGACTCCATACAGGAAGACCGATGAGGGATTGATCCCTGGACCCAGGATCCTACCCTGAGGCAAAGGCAGATAGATGCTCAACCACTGAGCCACCCAGCTGCCCCTCCAAAACAGGTTATTTTAATTTTGCCAAAAGATATTATGGAGGTTTGTGAAATCAGTACTACTTACTGAATGTAGTAAAGAAATGGACAGCTTTTCACTGTTAACTGTGAGAAGTATTAACACTTTGCAGTTTGCATGAAAGTTGCCTTTCCTATTTTTAAACTTATCCTCTTTAGGCTCACAATTGTTTCAGGAATCTACCTGCTGTGCTTGTTTTTAGTGATTGCATTGAACAAGCAAGACAACTGTTTTATGTTAAGCCTGTCCTACTTCACCTAAGCACTGCGACTGCCAATGATTAAATTATGCAGAGGACATGGAAAATCATATTAAGCCTTAAGGTATATTTTCTCTTTAAATTATGCATCTTAATAGCCCCCTTAAAAAAAAAAAAAAAACATTGTGGTCTGTAGTAGGGATTTCTAATTATTTGTTCAATTCAGCTCTTGAATGCAAAAATCTAATAATTACATATAAATTGGTCACTTTCTTCCTCCCTCTAGCATTGGCATTTAAATTTTAGTTTGCATATGGCCAATGCTAAAATGCAGATTCCTTACCCTCACTTTCCAGAAATTCTAATTCAAAAGATCTGGAGCAGTAATCTGCATTTTTATCAAGCTCCTAAACTCTAGATAGTCTGGCATATATTTGACAAAATGTCATTCCAGCAAATTGAAGCAATAATCTGAACATTCAGATTTACATATTCATTCCTGCTAATTTCCCAAGCAAAAGGCATTTTCTCTTCAGGAATTTTCTCTTTAAGGAAAATCAGCTTTCCCTGCCCAGCCCTCTATATCTGGACATAATAAAGAAAACAGGAAGAAACACATTATTAGATGACAATATAATGATCAGTTTTAATAGATTAGTAATCCTATGTCCCTATTTCATGTTAACCACTGAAGTGATTTTTTTAAAACAAAATGAACAACACCCATCCTTCAATCACAAAAGATGAAATATAAAAAGCATAACTCACCAGATACAATAAAAAGTCAATAGATATTACATATGATACAAACTAACTCTTAAGAGTGGCAATATTTTAAATATTCAAAACTTATTGCTAGCATTGGCAAAATCAATGGTGAGAGTAATATGATAGTATCTATCAAAGCTAAGACTATCATAATCTTTTATCCAGCAATGTTACTTTTAATTTTTGCCTAGAATAATAAAACACACTTATTAAAAGTATAACAAGGGGGATCCCTGGGTGGCGCAGCGGTTTGGCGCCTGCCTTTGGCCCAGGGCGCGATCCTGGGGACCTGTGATCGAGTCCCACGTTGGGCTCCCATGGAGCCTGCTTCTCCCTCTGCCTGTGTCTCTGCCTCTCTCTCTCTCTCTCTCTCTGTGTGACTATCACAAATAAATAAAAATTAAAAAAAAAAAGTATAACAAGGAAAGATTTAAGACAATGAATAAATAAATAAGACAAACTATTCAATAGGAAGACAATGCTTAGGAAACCTATAGTTCAGTGACCTGTTACCCCATAAATCTTAGTAAAGTTACCAAAATGGCAATATGGTAATATGATTGAGTTCCTAGTGGAAGCTAAAGAGTTTTGCATAAGGCTTATTTCAGACAATTGAGAGATGTCCGTTTGAGCAAACTAGGAATGATTGCTGACCTCATGAAGATATCAATCCCAAATTGTGGGCACTGGAGGATAGGGTTCTTCTACATGCTGAAATCCAAAAGTGGGGAAGGGAATTTCTTACATAATATACTTTCAGGATTTGTTAGGTAAATACTTCAAAATTTCTACAAAGAAGCATCTGTTTGGCTATGTAACAGTAAATAATAGAAAAATCTATTAGTAATCTATCTCCCTATAATAGTGAATATTATGGAGTAAAATTCAATGTAGGTTATATATAGAAAGTCATCTAACATGATATTTATATCCTAAAATACCTACAGGTAGTTTCATTTATAAGGTTATCCAGGGGAAGAAAACTCAAGACAAGTACTATAGAATGGTTCTACTCAACTGTAAATATATAAAAGTCAACCAAAATTGAGAAAAACTTGGAGGATTTATTGCACCTTAATGTGTCTTTAGTGTTATTTATAATCTCTGAATAAAAAGGAATTAAGAGCATAGAATTTTAGTATTAATATGTAAAAGATTGTTTTGAACTAAAAAAATGCTTTTATGGAAACTGTGGTTCTCAATATATATTCGTTTATTCTAACACTTGAGAATTGGAGAATCCCCTGGAACCTGATCAGACACTGTAAACCTGAGCTGGAGACAGAATTTGTTTATCCTAAGTATAGACATTTTTTAGGCGCCTTGTGTTGTTCTAATGGGAAATGGATCAGTTGTCACGCATATTTCTATTTGCAATCCCTTAGTGTATTAGTGAGATAGACAAGGAAAAAAAAAAACTAAAAACAATGCAACTTTTTGTTTAAAATCAAATGCTCAGGAAAACACACGCACACACGCGCGCGCACACACACACACACAAATGCTTAGAAGCAGATAGCCAAATGATGAAGGTGTCTCAGGACACCCAACAGTATAATTCACCTACATGTATCATTTTCAATATTTAGTTCTCTCTTTTGAAGTAGTTTGTTTTGCTCAAAACTTCTCAATCAGTACGTTTGTTTTTCTTTGGGGAATAAAATTACTGTTCTTCTTGTGGATACACAAAGAGGAAGGTTATTGAAGTCAGTTATGAAAGAGAGAAAGAAGAGGAAAGGGACTGGGAATGTTTTGGTTTTTCAGGAAATATAAAGTAAAAACAAAAAACAAAAAACAACCCCCAACCTAACAGATGTAGTTTTTTTTTTTTTTTTTTTTAAGATTTTATCTATTTATTCATGAGAGACACAGAGAGGCAGAGACACAGGAGGAGGGAGAAGCAGGCTCCCTGGAAGGAGCCCAATGTGGGACTGGATCCCAGACCCCGAGATCATATCCTGAGCCAAAGGCAGGCACTCAGCTGATGAGCCACCCAGGCATTCCCACAGATGTAGCTTTTATTAATGCTCCCTGGATAAAATACAAGAGGATTCTAGGGCATTCTCTTCTATACTCTCATTCCCTTCTATACTTTCTATACTCTTTTCCTTTTAAATTCCTACTTTCTTATATAGTATAATATTTGAGTTAATTCAATTCAATTAATTGCTTAAAGGAAAAATATGGTTTTTAAAATGTGGTTTTCATAAGGGGGGTAGAGATCCTAGGAAGCTTTTTCAAACTTGCTTTGCCACCCCCAGTTCTCACTTCTCTATTATAATGGTCCATTCTTCCTGGAGGGACTAAGAAATCACTAATGTTTTCTCTTGTAGTTACAATAGGCACATTTCAGAACATTTCTCAAAATCTCCCCATCTATTTTCCCATCTAGTTGAAATTCCATCACACCTTTCTGTGCTATGACTCATCACATATACATTTCTGTGCTCTTTCTTCTATATTTCACACACAACATGATACTCTGATTTAAATTTTAAAATCTTTTTGACAATACTCATTGTTTTCCTTACGAGCAAATAAAACACTCCATCTGAATACTTTAGTTAGGATTTTTCAAATGTGTTTTTTAATTCAAGAAAATAATGATTGGGACACCTGGGTGGTTCAGTGGTTGCACATTTGCCTTTGCCTCCCTCCCCCGCAGGGAGCCTGCTTCTCCCTCTGCCTATGTCTCTGCCTCTCTCTCTGTGTGTCTTTCATGAATAAATAAATAAAATCTTTAAAAGTAAAACAATAATGAATCACGATACTGTGACCACTACTAATAACAAATAAAAATGTTAATATATCATGATATGTCAAAACTGTAAGAAAATCTTGATCTACTTTGTGGAATACTATGTAGCCCATTATGCAATTCTATAAATTTCAAGATCGGAAAACTTTGGAAAGAATTGACAAATATATTGATAAGGCAGTTATAGGAATATATTATTATAATTTTCACATGCAAAAAGCTTTAACCTGTGTTAAAAGTTTAAAGAAAAAATAAAATAAGCAAAGATGTGAATTGCCCAAAGCACTCCACTTATAACCTCTATTTTTCCAACCATTGCAAAAAAGAAAATGAGTATAGTCATGCTAGTTAGGGGAAAAAAAACATGTTGCGCACATTCCATGTGCCAAGTACTTCTCAAAGTACTTTACCTACATTATTTTAGTTATAGATCTTTTACAGATACGAATAAAAGCAAATTTCTTACTTGGGAGAAAGTCTGTATATAGAGATTTAGCATAGTGGGGAATTTGATTTGTGGAAATAGATTACGTTCAGTACATTTGTGAGAAGCTATGCCTTTTCGGTATGTGAAGAACTGGAAACATGCTTTGGTAAGTCAAATAGCTGTGTAATGAAGCAGAAGAAAGAATTTCATTCAATGAGAAGGACTAGTCAGCTAAGAGGAAGATAGAAGTTTAAAACGGCAAGCACTGCAAAGCATTGGTGCCATAACAAGCAAAACAGAGAGGCTGTGGGCATACAGACTGGTTAAAGGTATGGTGTGGGCCTTTAGTCAGGGAGATTTCTCAGCTGAAGTGCTTTTCAAACCAACAACGAGGGACACCTGGGTGCCTCAGGGTTGAGCAGCTGCCTTTGGTTCAAGGTGTGATCCTGGTCCAGGCATCGAGACCCACATTGGGCTCCATGCATGGAGCCTGCTTCTCTCTCTGTGTGTGTCTCTGCCTCTTTCTCTTGTGTCTCTCATGAATAAATAAATAAAATGTTTAAAAATAAAAAAAATAAATAACCCAATAGAAAAACTATGAGGAAAGGAAATAGTATTTGTGACAAATGAATCTAAATAGTATTTGTGACAAATGAATCTGCATCTACACAGTCATCTTTAGTTTCTATGAAAACTATTAATAGAACTGATCATAGAATTTCATGAAACGAAGCTCCTTTTCAAAGACTGAAGGAAGAGAAATGATAGTACGTCTTATTCAAGACTGATCACCAGCTACACTTAATGTGTGCACAATATAGAGTTTAATTATCCCATTCAAAGTAAATTAAGACATGTTTATTGCCATCACTTCATCCTCTGAGTAGTGAATATGCAAAAAAATGACAGGGAAGCAGTGTTTAATGTCTGATCATGTCCGATTAATTTATCCAAAATCTGAAGTCTTCCCACTACATTCGTTGCTAAACATCTCCTGCCTGGTAATGAAAGAGCCTCGAATGAGGTTGTCCTGTTTCTGAAATTGCTCTCCTGTGATCTGTTCTCAAGAGAATATGCAGAATGAAGACCAAAGTGAGATCATCTCACCGCTCTGTTCAAAAATAACAACTTTTAATTTTATGTCATGTCATAAAAGATACCTGCTCCCATGCCATAATCATCATCACTCCCCAGTCTCTGGCATGGTCTCCCGCAATTTTCCGGCACTTGCTTTTCTACAATCTCCCTGGCTCCTTTGCTGTTTACTGAATGTAATAGAAATGGTCTCACCTCAGGGCCTTTGCCTTTGCTGCTTTTCTTCTCTGTCTCACTTTCCCTCAGATACCCATTTGCCTGCATCTTCAGCTATTTCTGTGTTTGTTTCTCAAATGTCATTTTGGTGAGGTGTCCCTGGTCACTATTTTTAAAGAGCAACTAATCTCCTCACTTCCCTGCTACTTCTTACTCTTCTGCACTCTCTGCTTGATTTTTCTCCTGACACTTATCACCACTTGATAAAAATCGTACCTTTATCTTCAGTCTTATCCCTCTCAAGCGTAAACTCCATTGAAAAAAGAATTTTGTCCCTTTTCTCTGCCAGCTCCTGGGGGCTAAAATAATATTTGGCACATAGTAGATGCTCAATAAATATTTTTGAATGAGTAAATGGATGACATTAACATTCTTTGAGAAATGTAGATTTAAATTCAGAGTTACTTCTCTTCCCTCACATTCTTTAATCCTACTTGTTACCTCTCCCTGAATCTTTGATTCTTTTGTCAGCATGTTTACCTGACATTGCATTTCACTCATAGCTATTAACTTTTAATATTAATATTTAGGGTATCGGGATCCCTGGGTGGCGCAGCGGTTTGGTGCCTGCCTTTGGCCCAGGGCGTGATCCTGGAGACCCAGGATCGAATCCCACGTCGGGCTCCCGGTGCATGGAGCCTGCTTCTCCCTCTGCCTATGTCTCTGCGCCTCTCTCTCTCTCTCTGTGTAACTATCATAAATAAATAAAAATTTAAAAAAAAAAAATAATAATAATATTTAGGGTATCATGTTTTTTAGTGCAGTAGGTAGAACAGACACCGATTCTGTTTGTGTAGCCAACCTGCTCCCTTTTAAATATTCATTATGTATATATTAATTTAGATATAGTTCCAAATGCTAATAATTTCTAAATGATAGTTCTATAGAAATGTCTAAAACTTCTCAATGTCTTTCCATTAGATAAAGCACACATTGCAAAGCATGACATCAGGCCCTTCATGAGGTAGCTCCTTGCCTGTGTTATAGTCTATATGTTCCAGTTAACAAAACTAACTGGCTCAGGGTTGAGCGGCTGCCTTCGGCTCAATCAAGGATTTTGGAGGAGTGCAAAAGGCAAGGCAATTAGGATACATTTATCATGTAGGAAAGAAAAGTTAAATTAAGAAATTATAATATTCAGGGCAGCCCGGGTGGCTCAGCCGTTTAGCGCCGCCTTCAGCCCAGGGCGTGATCCTGGAGTCCCGGGATCAAGTCCCACGTCAGGCTCCTTGCATGGAGCCTGCTTCTCCCTCTGCCTGTGTCTCTGTCTCTCTCTCTGGGTCTCTCATGAATAAATAAATAAAATCTTTAAAAAAATAAATTATAATATTTATAGCTCTATTCCTATTTTACACTTAAAAATATGATGAGATGAGAGGGACCTGCTGATTCAGTCTTAATCTTGGGATTATGAGTTCAAGCCCCACGTTGAGTATAGGGATTACTTAAAAATAAATTTAAAAAAGAAGACTTTTTAAAAATATGATTAAGTGTATGAAATATAAAATAGTTTTTAAATGTGTTATCTTAAATGGAAAAAGAAACTCTATCTTGGTAAATTAATAAAATTTTCACTAATTTAAAACATGATTTTATCATTCCTATATCATTATCAAAGCACTCAAAATTTTAACCAAGTACCCAATAAACTGTAATAAATATTTTATTCCAGGCACCTAGATGGCTTAGTGTTGAGCATCTGCCTTCAGCTCAGGTCATGATCCTGGTGTTCTGGGATCAAGTCCCACATCAGGCTCCTTCTGGGGAGCCTGCTTCTCCCTCTGCCTATGTCTCTTCCTCTCTATGTCTGTCATGAATAAATAAATAAAATAAATAAATAAATAAATAAATAAATAAATAATAAATAAATATTTTGTTTCTGTACATATATTTCACACAGTCTTCAGAATACAACTTTGGGATTTTACTGGAAAATGTATGAAAAGTCTATTTGAATTGAAATTTTCAAAATCAAATGCTAATGAACACATTGCTACATTAGCAACATTTTTTTGCCTAGTATTCAGTGTTCAAAGGTCCCTCTTTATGTACCACTCTGGCCATTTAAACTATATTTCTATGAAGTATTGTTAGTTTTCAGCCTAAAGCTGTTGTCATGTAACTGTGACCACTTACTGCATTAAGGGGAATTGGCAAATCAAAATCAATAAAACAATTTGGGATTTCAGAAGGAATTAGAAAATAAAAACAAATTACTAATATTTAGGCAAACTGCCTTGAAATAAACTGCCCAATGTTTTCTTTTTTTTAAGATTTTATTTATTTATTCATGAGAGACACACACACAGAGAGAGAGAGAGAGAGGCAGAGCCATGGGGAGAGGGAGAAGCAGGCTCCATGCAGGGAGGCCGATGTGGGACTTGGTCCCAGGTTTCCATGATCACGCCCTGGGCCAAAGACAGGTGCTAAACCACTGAGCCACCGGGGATCCCCTCAATTGCCCAATGTTAACAGCCTATTAGGATGGTAGTCAACAAATATAGTCAGGGCTGAGTGGATAACAGAAGTGTCAACAGAAGTACAACCTGTGAATTAACCCATTTGTGAGGAATATTTATGTACATTAGGTATGTACACCATATAAATACGGTGCATAATAAACACATGGAATTATGTGATTTTGTTATAAAACCTAATTGAAAAAAATATCGTTGTTTTGCAAAAAGTACAATCACTTTTTGATTAGCAAACCATTAAAACATTGTTAACTTACCTAACTTAACGTGAGGTGTACTTACAATAAGGTAGTAGTGATGATAATAGAAATCTCTGGTTTAATTTTGAAAAAAAGAAATACCTATACCTAATTATCCTAGAGTTTAAACATTGTTCAATTTATTATATTAGGAATAACAAGACTTGACTCAAAGAAATGAATGAACAAAAATATAGAGAACATTGGTAATTTAAGAATAAAACGTATAATACACAGTTACTTGTGGTAATAATACTTTAAGGAATGTAATGATTTTTGTTTGTGTTGTTTTGTTGTGCATTTAAGCAAGTACCATCTGTGGTTAATCACAATCTCCTAGAACAGGATGTTACTTTTACATGATTAATGTTGGTATATGTTGAAACCCTACAAATGTAATCTGTATTCACTTCCCTGTACTCCAAATCTTCTGTTTGTAAAATGGTAAGATCCTGTCCTCACTTTAGTATTAAATTTACTATTAATATGAAATGTAACATTTCTGCTCTACTGAATAGTTTCCTGGAGACTGACTGGAACTTTTCCTAACTTTCTTTTCTTTCTTTCTTTTCTTTCTTTTCTTTTCTTTCTTTCTTTCTTTCTTTCTTTCTTTCTTTCTTTCTTTCTTTCTTTCTTTCTTTCTTCTTTCTTTCTTTCTTTTCTTTCTTTCTTTCCTTCCTTCCTTCCTTCCTTCCTTCCTTCCTTCCTTCCTTCCTTCCTTCCTTTCTTTCTCTTTCTTTCTTTCTTTCTTTCTTTCTTTCTTTCTTTCTTTCTTTCTTTCTTCATTCATTCATTTATTTTTAAAGATTTTATTTATTTATTCATGAAAGACACAGAGAAAGAGAGGCAGAGACACAGGCAGAGGGAGAAGCAGGCTCCATGCAGGGAGCCCAATGCAGGACTCAATCCCAGAACGCTGGGATTACACCCTGAGCCAAAGGCAGATGCTCCACCGCTGAGCTATCAGGCGTCCCTCTTAACTTTCTTTTAATCAGTGATCCCGTTTGGCCTCTGACAAGATATAATTTAGGTCTTGCACACTCACAAATTTTGCTTAATTTTGCTTAGTATTTCTGAGTTGCGATTTAGATTTTAAATCAAAACTTCACCAATTATTTAGTCTTTTTAATGTTCTACTATCCCTTATTCTAGATTTCAAAGCTTTTCTCAGAATTTGGAGACAAATTACCTAAAGAGCCATAGGTACAAATGATACTTTTTATCACTCTCATGTCTGTGCTGCTTCTTCAAAAAAAAAAAAAAAAATCACAAACGTATGTTCTCAGAGCTATACCCATTTTCAAATTCTTAAATATACAGACCAAATAACTTTACAGTTATTTTTAAATAAAAATTACCAACAAACTTCCAAAACTCTATCTTTTCAAACATCGATTTCTACTTGTTCTTTTGTGAAATGAAAACCCAAGTCTAAAACATACTAGAATGTCTCTGGAGCTTTCCAGTGTACCAAGTAATTATTCAAATTAGATTATAAAGCTAAAATAAAATTAATGACAATGATCTTGAATCCTCGTTAACCAGGAAAGGGTTTTCTTTTTTTAGCTGGATAAGATTAAAGATAATAACTGTATAAAAAAGTAGTTAATCTGTATGAATTGAAAATATATTCTGCATCTCATTCAACAGAATATACAGATTAAGAATTTATGTTTTATTAAAATGCATTTATTACCTCTGTTGAATTCCATTTTATAAAGTTTTGCATAATTAATGTGGTATTTTAATCGTGTTACAGTAACAGAAGTCAGTCTGGAAACATAACTGGGTTATGTACATTTAGTGATGTCTAGTGGGAAGCATTCCTATATCAGCCTTAAATAACTAATTAGAGACAGCAACAAAAAAATGTGTCACTAGTACTATTAAGAAAAGAGGGTCTATATATTAATTTAAAAATCAGTCTACACCTGGGAAAAAGAAATTATGACTGTTTAAAATAAAGTACGCACTTTATTTTACAGAAATTATGGGAAAAAATCAGTTCTGTGGCTCTTCATTACCAAGTATTCTTACAAGATATCATGAGTCCAATATGTTTTGTTTTGTTTTGTTTTAATCAAGAGTGTTCTTCATGTAGGATTAAGAAAAAAAGTTGACAAGGAAGTAGTCAGCAGAAAAATGAGGACAAAGGACTCCTTAAATGGAACATGTCAGAGTATGCATCATGTTAGTACAAGACACTCTTGAGAGCTGCATCCATGTAACACCAGAGAAGGCTGTTTTGAAAAATGCCCTTAGAAGTTTCCAAATATGAATATGTAACTCAATTTATTACCATGTCTTGGGAACACTCATTTTGAACAGGTTGACAATTTGGTTTGAAAGAGAATTTTAGTCTATTTTAATTTTCTAGCCCATACAAATTCCATCTAAATGTAGGGCCTGTATTTAAAGTGTATGTCCTACTAGTTCCTGGTATATGTTGTCATTTAATCTTATAATTGGGAGCATATATACCAAATAGAAATTATATGTCTCATTAACCATTACCCTCCCTGGGAGGGGCCAAAAGTTACAAAATTTTACTCTCTGTGTTTTCCTTTTGGAGGAAAAATTCATTCTATGAATGAAGACTTACACCAATAATTTAAAATAGCTTCCTGATGGAAATATTCCCAGTACAAAAATAATCAAGGTAGTAGTCTGTAAATATTGCCCTTGAGAAACCTAAGGAGCTTTTTATTCTCTACAAGGAGCAATACTATATGTCCTTAAAGAAAGATTATCATCAACAAAAATAACTAAAGGAAGCAAAAGAAAAGATAAAGAAATAATACACATATACAGTGTACTGGCACTGTTCAAATATATGTAGAATATTACCATATGAAATGTAAAGTCCAAGTATTTACAAGGGAAGATTTAAAAATGAACCAATTTTGGTACATAATAAGTGTTGTTGACAAACAAGCATTGGAAACTTAGTTTGTCAGTACTCGTTTCACACCAAGGTTATAAAGTGCTTATTCTATTAAGTGGTCTCAT
The DNA here is from genome assembly GCF_011100685.1 of Canis lupus familiaris. Taxonomy (NCBI): domain Eukaryota; kingdom Metazoa; phylum Chordata; class Mammalia; order Carnivora; family Canidae; genus Canis; species Canis lupus. The sequence continues at coordinate 22,167,854 of NC_049243.1, forward strand.
GATCTAAAGAGAAATGTTTCTCAGGGAGAGAAAAATGTTTTTACCGTGTTCATTTTGATACTTTGAGATTTAACTCTTAATATATTCTATTTCTGTAGCTAATAGGCAATATTCCAATAAATGATTTCACTTCTAGACTGAATGAGTTTGTCCAAAGGAACTGCCAAATGCAAACGACCAGTTGGGGTAGACACATTTCCCCATGTAAATTAGTATTTTCTTATTAGCCTAGTTAATGAGAATGAATGCTCCAGAACTGCATCACTTATACAGGCCATTTGTTAAAGTGAAGTTTCACAATCCGTAAGGTGAAAAACAAGACAAAACAAAACAAAATGCTCCTTGACCCCCAAAGAACCCTACTAACTGACCCTGTGAGACCAAACTGGTTAAACTATAATTTTTTTTCTAATCATCTTTAGAATTATGGGAAATATTGACACTCAGGCGAATTCTATGTAGGCATAGCTATGGCTGAGAACAAACCATATATACCCTACAGACCTCAGTGTTTTTATTTTTGATAAATAACCTAAAAGAATTTATTCTGTAGGTATAAAGCATCTTAAATCATGTAACTTATTAACAGATGATCTATACAGGCAGGGTCATTTATACATTTCCTACATGTATGAAATTTCAGGTACCATGATTTAAACACCAGTGTCCCGATAACATGGCTCAAACTTCAGATACCACAGTAGCTGGCAAACAGTTTGTAAAGTTACGCAGTACAAACTTTGCTGCTAGCTGTTCAGTCCACAAATCACTATGTGTTTATCAGTGACCAATTGTGGTACTTCTTTCAAAATGCACAGACAGCAGAGCATACAGTTCTATCGCCTTCTGTCTCCCAGTGATAAACCCACGTGACATTTTACAGAAATGGGTAACTGGAAGAGGCTATTGGCCAACAAAGAGGAAAGTACAGCAAAGAAACAAAAAGTGATAGCATCACAAGTAAAATTTGGATAGAATATAAGTGAGTTATAGAAGAAATAACTGAGTAGAGAGTGTTGATCCTGCTACTGTTCAAGACACTTTAGATTTAGAGGAACTTAGACAAGGCAAAATTATTGATGTAGTAGAGCAAAGTAGCTGTGACAGAAAAGATGATGATGTCCCAGAAGAAGTGACTGGCAAAAACGTCACAATAATGGCACTCTCAGAGATTCTTCAAAACATTGAAACTGCAACAGATAAAATGTTGCTAGCTGATCCAAATTTAAAAGGAGCATGACAATTCAAGACATAGAAAAGATGCTACTTCTGTACTCCAAGTTCTATGATGAGATAAAAAAGGCAAGTACTATTTAAATTTTTTTTGGTAAGTTTTGTGTGTGTGTGTGTGTGTGTGTGTGTGTTTGCAAAGAAACAAAATACTTTAATCCCCAAAGTTTCTGAGGCTTTAAACTACAGTGTACTAAATAAATAGTAGTTTTACCATTTGTTCATTTCCCCATACTTGTAGCCATCAGGAAGAGAGTTTCCAGCATTTGGCGAAAAAAGAGACAGAACAACTGTATTTTTCCCATCAATTATTAAGACCTGTTTGCAAAACCTCAGCTCATAGTCATTTTTAAGGCCCTTCCCTAGTGTGTAACACCAGGACTGCCTGTATTTCAAAAAAGGGGCTTTACTAGCCCCTGTGCTAAAACCCTCCACTAGGACTCTTAGTTGTAGGCCTTAAAAAAGTATTTGATATGCTCCGTGAGAGCAAAGATTAAAGGATATAGGAATAAACCTTCTTAGTACCAATTTTACAAATATGTCGAAAACCCCATTTTATTCTAATCTACAGAGAGAAAGGTTTATACTTTCTAATCTTCCTTAAGAAATAAATTTTAATATAGTAAGTAATTCAACCATTACTAGAATATAAATGGTAAATGCAAGTTCTGAGTGTTAAAAATATTTTCAGTGCTCATCTCCTAGTCTCCGTGAACTGCAGCACACTGCGGCGCTGTAACACATTCTCCCTCCAAGCTTTGTTCTCAATTGGCAAACATTGGCTGTCCATGCTCCGTCCTCCTGTTACACACACTTTACTTATACTACACAAGCCAACACGGTTTTTCTTCTGATGTCTTTTGGATCATCATAAGCATCATAGACATTTTCATCAGTGATGCCAAGAGAACTGGGAATATGTTAGTTTACTTTTGCTTCCTCTGTTGCTTAGTTGGCTGCCTCTGCAGCAACAGAACAAAAAGAGGATCATGCATGAAATACAGCTATTATTTATGAGAGAATGGCTGGTTTTAAAACAAGATAGATGGTTAGTATTCCGTGGATATTCCCCCACCAGATTGTAACAGTTCTGAATGAGGTTAAATTGCGAGCCAAGACTGTCAAAATTTTCTCTTGATATAGCACCAAAATAGCCTGATCAGCCCAAAAGCTGCTGAGCCTCACTATTAGGAACTGCAGCTACTCTGCAATGTGAAAGATAGGGGATTTGGTCTATTTCATCATTTTGTTTTTTTTTTTTCCCCCTCCTAGAGTTACTGACTAAAGAACAAGAATCTCTGCTTGAATGGCTTGATGTGACATTTATCTCTAGTTTTGTGGATGAGGTCATAGTGTTGTTTAATATACTATATTAACCTGTCTCTTGGATCTCAAATCATTTTAGACTGCAGTTCAGTTTTATCCAGCTTCTAGAAATGGGTATGCTAACAAATTCAGATGATACCCAACATCAAGATCAGTCTGCAGGCCATCCGTTCATTCACCAAATTTTATCAAGCATCTACTACGTACCAGAGATTCAACTTGCATGGACAATTCAGTAGTGGCAAAACAGGGTTGTTTTTGTTTTTTTCTTTTACACCTTCTTCCTGATTTTTCCATATAAGGCTGACATAAAATAACTTAGAATTTTGGCAAAAGTCATAAGAAAACTCTAATGATGAGCTAAGCATCTCGATTAATAATGTCTATTCATTCATTCATTTATTTATCATTCGTTCATTTATTTATCTGACAGACGGGCCACTTGTTCTCCCCTATAAAGGAAAAGGACTTGCCATGTCCTAGGAAGTCTTGAGAAGACTTGGCAGAGAGTGTAATTGTCACTTCATCCAGCAGAAACAAAGTGTTATTAATTTGAAATATACACAAGATTAGGGTTCAGAGTGCTTGAGTTGAGAACTGGGCATTCTGAACTCTGTGAGACTGGTTGCATTATCAAATATATGTTTAAAAAATATTACCAAGCAGCTTAAAAATACAATTCTAGCTGTATTCTAATGAAAAGAATGCTATAAGAAAGTCAATGGTTGTCATGGAAGTCTTTGACATTTGAATTAATATTTCAAGTATTTCTAATATTAATAATAGAATCATATTTAATTTTTTAAAAGATTCTATGTTTAATCTCTACACCCAACGTGGGGCTTGAATTTACAACCCCAGGGTCAAGAGTCACATGCTCTAACGACTGAGCCAGCCAGGTGCCCCAGAATCATATTTAATTTGTGGCACGGAAGAAGAAGAACAGTAGCTATAAAATTAGATAATGTAACTAAAGAGATGACATAATTTACTTTATATAAAGGAGACACATTCTATCTTCTTTTGTATATTCATTGCCTTCATTCAAAATTTTTTTAACCTGGGAAAGTTGTTTTAGACTATATATGCCAAAAGAAGGAAGAGTAAAAATCATTAATACATGTGCATTATTTTCTAATATCAAATTCCACATTCAGAGGCAGACTATTACAACAATAAGAAGGAACAGTGTGTGTGGAGGATATGTAATTCAAGATTCAAATATCACTTGTCTTCTTTCTCACTTTAATGACATACAAGTACAGAAATATAATTGTTTGTTTATATAAGTTGTATTCTTATTTGGCTTTTTCTAAGATTGCTTTCTATTTACAAAGCCCAAGATGTATAACCTCAGTAGTCCTTTCCTCAATGATGAGATAGCAGTAATTTATCCGAAGAACTTTGTCTCCTATGAATGAATCCAAAGGCTTCAGTCAAGTTCCATTCAATAAACGTTTACTGAATGATTTTTTTTCTGAACATACACCATATCCATGAATCAGGTCATGAATATATGAAGGATAAGCAAATTCGCATTCTGCCTTCAATCAATATAGAATTTTGTGAAAATTTTGTAATTTCCTTTTATAAAAAGCTATACTGTGACAAATAACTCCTGAAATAGAGCTACTTAGTCACATGTTATAAATAAAATTGTTCTAAATACACAAGGGAAACTATAGAGAATCTCTGGTCAAATAGTGAGTCCTCTAGAATATTCTCCATCACACTTAGCTGCATTTTAACATTATTTTTTTGGTCCCTTTGCAAGTGTTCATGGAGGTCTCTGGGCAAAAGCTCCCAAGTCCATATTTGGTGTCGCTTCTTTACCCAATTTGTTCTGGAGCTTTTAGTCTACCTGTAAGTACCATCAGTTACACCTGTCATGGATCAATTTACTAGCATTCCCAATTCACAGGATTGTCCTGATTTTTCTTAATCGCTTCTGTGACCTCTCCCCTAGCTCAAACTAAGATGCTAATTAGTTTGGGAGGGTCTTAGCATGGTCATTCCAAATCAACCTTTGCCCCCTTTGCATTGACTGTAACCTTTCAAATGACTGGAATGGAAAAATTTCAAGAAACCAAAATAGGCACCTGCTAAGTATCTATTAAAATGGTGGATTCAATGATTACTAATGTTGTATAAAAATGTTTTAGGACAGTCTTTCTCACATTTTAATATTTATGTGAATTATCTGGGGGAACTTGTAAAAATATATCTGATTCCTTACTTCTGGGGTGGGACCTGAGAGTCTGCATTTCTTTTTTTTTCTTTTTCTTTTTTTTTTTTTTTTTTTTGAGTCTGCATTTCTAACATGCTTTCAAGTAATGCTAATGTTGCTGGTCCTCATCAACACTTTGAATAGGAAAAATTTGGGTTACTATAAAATTTCATTATTGAATCTATGTTTCTTGACTATAAGCACTTGGATTAAACATCCATTAGAAGGCATAATCTTTCATTGAACTTAAAAATAATGATGCTATTTGTTTCTTACTTGGTACTTACTATGTGCTTACCCCATGGCAGGCATTTTAAAGGTTAGGAATTTATAAATTCACTGGAGGGTGAATAAACAATGTTGTGCAACTAAAAGAGAAAAAAATGTATTAACTATACTAACCATTACCAGCTATAAAAGCAAAGGTTGTATAAATTTACAATGAAGTACTGAAATGCTGAAGAAGAAAAATGAAGGAAAATTGCTAAGCTTGATAGAAATATGAGAAAAAGAACACATGCTATTTCAATGAGGGTATATTCCAATCACAAAAGGCTTGAGTCAATCACATTTTAGATGCTTGCATTTGTTAACTTTTAGAAATAACCTGAGACGAGTACTATTGTATAGATGAAAAAATGGAAATATAGATAAGTTAAATCTCTTGGTCTAGGTCACACAGCTTGGAACTGGTAGAACCAGTATTCACATAAAGTAATTCTATAATCTTCTCTGAAATTATTTTTCTTGAACATTAGAGAAACCGTAGATCTAAAAGTGTGTTATCATTTTTAGTACTTCATTGTACTTTTCCTCAATCCTTGATGTTATATGTGGCAGTGGAAAATGACTCAGTTTCAACTTCTTTCTCCTTTGAATGCTTCCTAAAATGTTTCACTTTGTTCCTTCTCCAGTGAATTTGTAAATTCATAGCATGTTTGAACTCAAGTATTAATTTAAATAAATTCTATATCCCTTTGGTGCAATGAAATTTAAAATCACATATGTTCTTTATTTAAATGACTTAAATATTATAAAAGTACATAAAGCTGAAATTCAAAACAAAATCTATGTTTTATCTACACAAAAACCCTCATGAAAAATGCAAGAGATGAAGCTAATATGGTATAGATTTTGCCAACTTAAATCTACACTGTTCAAAATTACAAAGGCTAAAGTTCATAAAACTCTAACTACAGATATTGCCATGTTTTGTTGAATATGCGGATTGCCATGACTTGTAGGACTTGCTGTCAGTATTGTTCTCTTACTGTTATATGCAGATTTTAGCTTACAGGCCCAAAAATCTGTGATGGCAGCCACAACCTTTGAATTTGTTCATGCTCACTTTAGTTTGTCATATTTTCCATCTTCCAACAGTAATCAGATTATTAGAGACAAATGTTCTACATTTCAATCATCCTAAGAAACATTTTCATAAATAAAATGATTATAGGCTTGAGTACAGACAGCAGGGTTGGAGCGCTTTTTTGCTCCTGACTTCTGCTTCGCTACAGTAATTAATAGTTATGATAATAAAAAAAATCAACATCTGTATGTGATCTGTAATTGACAAAACACATACAACATTTCATATGACTATCATGTATCAACCAGAAGGTGATATGAAAACTTCTTTTTACAGATGAGAAAACTGAGGCTCACAGGGAAATATTCTGAATTCAGGGTTTGTGAATCAAAATCCCACTGCTGTTCCCTACACCACTACTGCTTATTATGCCAAGACTATTAGAAATCTTACTTATATCAGATACAAATGGGCACTCAAACATCCTTTCTTTACTTTTAGAACCAATACAATCGTGCCTTCAGTATCTCCTACAAGGACACACTATATTGTTGCTGTGAGATCAGTGCCTCTGATGTCACACACAGCTGATCCTGCTCTATCCTTTAAGCCTTATTTGCATAATGAAGATACTAACACTCCTATAAACATTAAACTTACCAAATATATGTAAAAATCAGTAGACTAGCTCTCTGGCATGGTTCAAATTGTGGTAGACATTTACTGTTAATACTGCCTCAGGTATGTCAGACACCTTATCTTTTTTTTCCCCTGATTTCATTTAGAGTATCAATTAACTAGTGACTCCTGAGAAATAAAAATAATCATGTGCTTTCATTCCCAAAATGGCTTTAAGTATTACTTATTGTTTATTGAGTTTCATGCTTTTTCAAGTTGTTCTATAATTATTTTCTGAGGCATAATGTAATCCTTTAAAGGGAATACATTTTACTTAAATCTAAAACACGGAAACAAGATTTAAGATTTTGGACATATATCAAAAACAATTTGAGATATTCTAGCTGAAATTATCAGTTTTAATTAAACTTATTTTCATTCTGATCATATTTTTAAGCTAACAAAAAGCCCTTTGTCCACTTACATGGGTGCTTCTTATTTTCTATTAACATTCACATAAAAGATCTATTCTGTATCTAACTTATGAAACATACATGGAAAATGATTCCAGTCTTTACTGGTAGATTTTTATTTTAGGTATTTTGCTTTTGACTCTATGGGATTAATAGTTCTCAATTTGTAGCAAAGTCAAAACTTCAATAATGTGGCTTATTATTAATTTCTTCATTAAACCTGTACCAAATTGTAAAGAAAATGACTCAATATACCTGGATATATGTATAGCTATTAGAATCCAGGCAAAAACCTAAAGGAGAAAAGCAAAAATCTCATATTTAAGGGCCCATAGAGATTTGAACTACTGCCACTGCTGTAACTCTTTGGACATAGTTTATTCCCCCAACTGAGGAGACAGTTATAATGCCTAACGCCTCTCCAGCCTTCCTTGATAGTAGCATACCTTGTTTGCTAAAGTTGTCATCTCAACAGCACTAAACCACATGATTTCTCCCCTATGTTATTTCATTTTACTTCCCATAAAAAGCACAATGAGAAATATCCTAGGAGCCAGAGCTTTTACTCTCCAACTGTAATGTTCAGTTTTATAACATCATTAAGTTTCTTACAGAAAAATAATAATGTGGGCAATGTGAATGAGTTTCTCACATTGGCTTTGGCATTTCTGAGGCCCAACCAGCTATTAGATTCACTTACTGACTAGAATTTCAGTTATTTAGTGACGTAGATTACTAAGCCGCTAGGTAAAGGGGGGGAAAATCTATAGTAACTTCAAAATTTAGTAATTATACAATTCAGTAAGACACTGAAGATCTGAGCTAGGCATGTTTTGACCCCAAAAAGAGAAATTGTTACCATTTGTAACCCAAAGAAGTAGTTATTAGGAAAGTTTATTAGTGAAAAATAAGATTTGAGTAATTTGTCTTTTTAAGATTTTATTTATTAATTTATGAGAGATACAGAGAAGCAGAGATAATAGGCAGAGGAAAAAGCAGACTCCTTGAAGGGAGCCCAATGTGGGACTTGATCCCAGACCCCAGGATCATGGCCTGAGCCCAAGGCAGACATGATACTCAACTGCTGAGCCACCCAGGTGTCCCTGATTAATGTCTTTAAAGTAGAAACAGTATCAACAAAAATCTTAGGACTCTGAACCGAAACAAAAATTGGAATAACACTTCCAATACAAGTATGCTAATCATTTTTTGAAAATCATATCTTGCTTCTCTTTTCTCATTAGGAGACTAGTATATCTATTTCAATATAGGAGATTTGCAAGGATTCCAGCCCTGGAAGTCAATTCTGGCCTGTAGGTGGCTACAGTTAACAGACAATGGGACTTATGAATGGGGCTGTCGGCCATTAGGTGGCATTATGATCTAGTTCCAATATTGTTAACGCAATTTATCTTGGTTAATTTACTTTCTGGTTTCAGGGAATTTGGAAGGTGAGCTGGTAGAAAAAGTACCAGATATGGAATGAATACATTTGGTAGGAAAGAGAAAATGGAAAAATAATTTTTTAACTCTTCCACTCCAAGGACTCCTGTTGACTACATTTGTTTATAAAATTGAAAATCTTTATACTCCACTAATCTTTGGCTGTGATGTTAAGTCATAGGACATATACTCATAAATAAGCAATTAGAACTTCTGGATACTTAGGAGCAGAACAAGATATTCCTAAGTAATATCTATAGCAGTGATAGGCATGAATTCAAATCATGGACTAGTGAGAACTGATGGTGAAAAACTATTTCAATCATTCTACTCTCTTCTCCTCAGTTTTCAATTTCCCAATCCTGTAACTTAGCAAATTTTACAAACCTTTTTTGTTGGTGTCATCATTTCCACCCCTAGGCTAATGGTCAAGGTTTAATATGGGGAGGAAAGAATGAAACTGAGATTTCTGAAAGGCATTCAATGTGTTTTATGCTCTAGATATTTTGTAGCATTTAAAAAAATATTTTTTTCAGTATTTGAAATCAATTAGTCAACATATAGTACATAATTAATTTCAGATGTAGTTTTCAATAATTTATCAGTTGTGTACAATCCCCAGTGCTCATCAAATCATGTGCTCTCCTTAATACCCATCACCCAGTTACCTCATCCCCCACGCTAATTTGTAGCATTTAACACTGATTCTTATTCTGTGTTTCTTTATAGATGATGGAAATAAGATTAAGTAAACTTGGCAAAAGTGATAAGGTGACATAAGAATACCAAGATATAACCCATGTCTTGTATTACTGCATAGCCTATGAAAAAAGACCTTAGACATTCTAGTTTGGTTTTTTGCCTGCATAAATACACTTAAAAAAAAAACAGGCACAAATTGTCTCTCTCCTACTCTCTGTGTTTTTAAAATAATGACAAGTCAGTACTTCGATTCATGTATCTTTCTATACAATTTCCAAATCTTACCAATTTTCTGAATCTTATTTTTGGGGAAAATATAACCATGTATCATTATTGTCTTCCAATTAAAAGTGATCCATTCTTTTCAGGTGTCTTTTTTTCCCCTAATATTTTATTTATTTATTTATTTTTAAAAGATTTTATTTATTATTATTTATTCATGAGAGATACAGATATAGAGACAGGCAGAGAGAGAAGTAGGCTCCATGCAGGGAGCCTGATGTGGGACTCGATCCCAGGACTTTAGGATTATGCTGTGGGCTGAAGGCAGGCGCTAAAACTGCTGAGCCTCCCAGGGATCCCCTTATTTATTTATTTATTTATTTATTTATTTATTTATTTATTTATTTGAGAAGGAGAGTGTGTGTGTGTGTCTCTCTCTCATAGCAGGGGTGTGGGTAGGCACAAAGGGAGAAGCAGACTTTTGCTGAGTGGAGACAATGTGGGACTCAACCCCAGGACCCTGAAATCATGACCTGAGCCAAAATCTGACGCTCAACCAACTGAGTTACCCAGACACCCTTCTCTTCAGATGTTTTATCAATTTGTCTCAGCCCAGAATTTGGCCAAAATCTCGGGCTAAAATCAGTAATTTTAAGAACTGAAAAGCAAACCTTAGTTGAAAATCAAGTTGTCTCCCTCAGCTGATGGGAAAACTATGAAACATTTGGGTCTCTTATGACATATATTTTTATTTAAAGTCTTGAGAGTTTTTTTTTTCCAAAAGACAAATATTGTTTCAAATTGTTTTGTTCATTTTTACCACCTTCACTGAAGCATGAATAGCACAGAAGTAGGCATTAGTCTTTGGCTTGTATGTGATTCAATCAAGTGTTACTTGCATTCCAATTACTCAGACAGCATGGAATACAGCTGTGTCCAAGAAGTATTTCAGAGTTTCTTTAAAAAACTCTGTATACTGTGGTATAGAATTCACTTGGATTGCATGTGAATGATTATAGTTTGGACTTGTACCCAAGGTATTTCTTGGTTATTACTTCAAAGTCATGGATTATTTAAAATTATTACCAAATTCAGAAAAGGTTTTAAATGTTCTATTTTTAAAAAGGTAATATATTTAAGATCCTCAAGGTTAGTCCATAGGCATATGTGTGGTAAATTGGACTAAAGAAAAACATTTGAGAAACCACAGCTCAGGATGGCAGCCTCTCTGTTAATGCAGAAGAGAGGACGCATATTTGACTAGAATGAAACATTATTATATTAGTCATCATATTAGGCAATATATTTTACTAAACTCTAAATTTGTGATTCAGAGCTATGTGACTTTAGAAGCATTATTAGCTTTCTGCTCTTCAGTTCACTTTAATGGACTCCTTGTTGTGAAGATTAAATTAGATAATGTATTTAAAGTACCTATCATAGTACTTGTCACCTACTGAGTCTTTGTTACTAAAGAAATGATTAGTTCCTTTCCCTGGCTAAATGAATCTAAAACAAGGTCTCAACAATACCCTATTTATCATGAACTGTTGGGTTTGTTATATAACAACACCTGGTCCAAATAACTGCAGTTGGAATCTTTATACTCACAAAAAAGCCACAATTAAATAGAAACTAAATACCTTTAACTAAAAGGCAAATCTGATTCTTGTATGCCAAAGCTGTAGTTGTACTCAAACTAGTACAGAAAAGAAAGCTAACTTTTGGAATTATGCACACTATCTTGGTAAAGCTAAGCAAGCACCTAACAGTCAATGTTTTCTCTTTGCTGAAACATGGTTAATATTTGACAGATAATAATTTTTTCTTAAGAAACTACAAGTTTGGGGATTCCTGGGTGGCTCAGTGGTTTAGCGCCTGCCTTCGGCCCAGGGCATGATCCTGGAGTCCTGGGATTGAGTCCCACATCGGGCTCCCTATATGGAGCCTGCTTCTCCCTCTGCCTCTCTCTCTCTCTCTCTCATGAATAAATAAATAAAATCTTTAAAAAAAAAAAGAAACTACAAATTTTACTTATTTTGGGAAAAACATTTACTTAACATTTACATAGAGGAGCCATCAATAAAGAGGCATCACACAATAAATTGTATATATGTGTATGTGTGTTAGGGAGAATGTTTCCTATATTCTATTTTTTTTAGCAATTTACAGTATTGCTGTCACTGTTTTAACTGGATTATCACATGGTACCACAACAAAGCCATAGCCCATAAAATTCAACCAACTCATTTGAAAAACATTCTATTTCCTAGACTCAGAAGAATTTTTTTAAAAAATATTCATTTTATTAAAATCTTGTCTCTCGGGGATCCCTGGGTGGCGCAGCGGTTTGGCGCCTGCCTTTGGCCCAGGGCGCAATCCTGGAGACCCGGGATCGAGTCCCACATCGGGCTCCCTGCGTGGAGCCTGCTTCTCCCTCTGCCTGTGTCTCTGCCTCTCTCTCTCTCTGTGTGACTATCATGAATAAATAAATAAAATCTTTAAAAAATAAAAAAAATAAAAAAAAATAATCTTGTCTCTCCAGAATATATTTTCATTGTACCAACTAAGAAATATAAAAACTAAACTGTTTTTTCTTCTGTAGATAGTCTTCCCCTGGATGGATATAGTTTTCAGCAATAGCACAAGAATCTTCAGCAGCTCAAGGAACAGGATCCTAATTACATCATGTTGGCTAAAAGACCACTTGTAGATGCTTTTCACATCTCTTTAACTGCTCTTATCAGAGGTTCTGTTTTACACCACTGGCTAAGGATAACCACAGTATGTAGTGCCGACAACCATATTTGACATGGTAGTTCTGTGGGTTTTGTGTTGCTGCATTATTCATCCATCTCTGTTTTCTTTCTCTTTTAATAGTAAAAGTAAAACGTATGTAAAACTGCTGTGGGTAGCATTAAGGAGGCTCTGCACGTGTGGAAATGGGGGTTATATAGGAATTCTGTACTTTCTTCTCAATTTTGCTTTGGGCCTAAAAAACTGCCCCCAAAAATAAAAATAAAGTCTAAGTTTAAAAACCATGTAAAATTAAACAATAATTTTCCTTACCTTGCTTTCATTTTCAAATACGTGACTGGCACAGTTTTAAAAATGTTTTAAGAAGTTTGTAATTGAAATATTTTCAAAATATAACTGCAGGTTTAACTACAAGTTATCCCATTAATTTCTCTCTTCTTTTAAGAATTTTCCCTGCATTACAAAATAAACTATCTCTATTTTTAGGAACCAATCAATTTGAGAGTAAATCTATCAAATATAATGCAAAGTAAAGCAATAGGATATTTTTTGATAAAAAATACTTTCATTGCTAAGCTGTGATTAGATAAAAAGAGGGAGGGGGACTCATTATAGCTCAAATAGTAATTGGGCTTTTTAGGACTGGAGTTTTGGAAAAGAGTTGTTACAAACTACCATTAAGTGAACTTTCTGCTCTCATGATCATTTGATCTATAATTACTCTTTACAATAAAGGAAAAAATATTTTTTTATTTTATTTTAGCATCCTGGAACCGTCACTAAGGCAAATTTGTGGGGTAAAAAGCATTTATACATTCTTGATAGAAAGAAAAACCACATACTTAGAACTGATAAAAACAAGGAACACAACCAATTGAGAGCTAAACAGTTCACTGTTGTGGGAAAACATTATCAGATAAGGACTTCAGATTACTTATTATAAATGTGCTAAGTAGTTTTTAATTAGCTACTCCAGACAACATCCTTGTGAAATTAAGTGTTATCCACATTTATGAATAAAAAATATTTGTAAAAAACATTGCAGAAGGTGAAGCATTTCAAAAACCACTCTTGCAGATTTGATTAAAGACACACACACAATCATATACACACAAAACACTCACATGACAATTTCTGATCGTGAAGAATATCACTGAAAAAACAAAATTACAGCAGCCCGGGTGGCTCAGAAGTTTAGCGCTGCTTCACCCCAGAGTGTGATCCTGGAGACCTAGGATCGAGTCCCAGGTCGAGCTCCCTGCATGGAGCCTGCTTCTCCCTCTGCCTGTGTCTCTGCCTCTCTCTCTCTCTCTCTCTCTCTCTCTCTCTCTCTCTCTGTGTGTGTCTCATGAATAAATAAATAAGATCTTTTTAAAAAACCCACCAAAATTAGTATTATTGGCAAGATGAAAAATAATGTGTATAGTAGCAGCAGCAAGAACAACAAAAGACACAGGAGGAGTAAATGACTAAAATAAATAAATAAATAAAATAAAATAAAATAAAATAAAATAAAATAAAATAAAATAAAATAAAATAAAATAAAATAAAATAAAATAAAATAAAATAATAAAATAAAAACCCAAACAAACAGATCTATAGAATAGTATGCAATACAGAAATATTACCTTGCAGAATGTCAAAACATTTATATCATCTCTAAATCATTCACATCTGGTAAGGAATGGGACTGATCTCTGAAGAATTGCCCAGATCTATAATTCTAGGCATCTAGGAATAATATAATTTTAAAGAATGTTTAAATGCTTAGGGGAAATGCCTGTTAAAATTAAGTGAAATAAAAAAAAATGTAGGTATTATTTTCAAAGTCTCCTAAATGTAATGTTTTTCCTTATATCTTCTGATGATAAACAATGCATTTTACTGTGCACAATTATTTTTAAATTCTTTGTCTAAATCTTGTTTCTATTTAAATTTATTTTTTTTAAGATTTTATTTATTTATCATGAGAGACACAAAGGAAGAGGCAGAGACAAAGGCAGAGCGAGAGGCAGGCTCCCCGCAGGGCAGGGAGCCCAATGTGGGACTCCATCCCAGGACCCAGGAACCATGATCTGAGCTAAAGGCAGACACGCAACCACTAAGCCACTGAGGTGCCCCTATTTAAATTTATTTAACTTTTCTTTAAGTTTTATAGTTTTGCATGGCTACCTTATGCCAAAAGTATTAGGAAAAAATGAATTTAAAAAGAGTAATACAAACAAGAGTGGCAATTTGTATTCTCACAACCTGCTCTTACTCAATGAAGTAGTTTTATTATTGCTGGGTGACAGGAAAGGATGGTTAAAATATCCATAAACCCATATAAGTGATAAAATGGCAAAAACAAAATGACAATGAAACAGCAACAAGAGAACTGATTCTAATTAGAAAGTTGGTGATGGTGAGTAGACTAATTGTTCCAGTTTTTTTCTAGAAGTAGGGTAGATATTGAATAAATCACGAAGCATTTGCTCTAAGTGTCATGCAAACAACAATCTCAAGTTGGGCCCTCTGAATCTAAAATTTTACACTAAAATCTGTGGATTCATGTCATTCTCTCAGTCTAATCCTGCAGGTCAACTAACAACAAAAAAGTTGTCAAAGGTTAGAATCAATTTACATAAATTTAGAAATTCTGTGAATACAGTAGTTGCCATTACGCAGACTTTAGAACTTTAGCTTGATGCTCTAGTTTTCCTTTTTTTGCTCATAAAAAAAGATGATCTGAGAACTCACTGAATAGGTCTGGCTTCACATACCTAAATGACCATATTCTCTACATCCTTTTATGTATACAGCATGTCAGATAAACTGATGGGGCCCACCTGAAACCATCCATTTAAGTCAAAAGTCAATGGGCTTTTATGAATCTGTTGTTAATTTTGTAAATGTTAAAATAAATGAGGCAAATATCAATGACTTCCAATATTAGCTTTTAAATTATCTACATATTATACATAATGTAATAATAATTACATTACTATATTATCTATAATAATTATCTCAATTATATCTATATATGTGTGTGTGTATATATATATATATATATATACATAGAGAGAGAGAGAGAGAGAGAGAGAAAGATGTATATATGTAGAGAGATCTAACTTAAGGGGATGTATTACTGTCAGTAAATTTGACATTTGATCTAGAATGTCCTAAATGAAATGATGTAAAAAGTAATTTTTTCTACATATTCAGAAAGGGAGTTTATTGTGTTGTTAAGCACAATTCATCCAACTAGACTGCACAGTGGGAAAAGCTAACTCATCTACAATGCATTAGATGAAGCAGAGGCACTCGGGTGAATGGCCCCGTGGAGAACACAACAGGACTAAGTAGAACTTGCTATGAGGGGCTGACATACAGACTGGATAACATTCATGCTCAGTAGCTGCAAAGGGACAGCGAGTGAGGTGTCTCTAAGGATAATAACTTAGAAATACCTTTCAACCCTTCATCTAACTTCTTCCTCTAGCAAAGGTTAAAAGTAAGTTTGACACCTTGTTCTATTGCCTGCACTTACCCTCAGGTAATAAAAGAGACAATGAAATATAATAATGGGTCCCTGTGCTCCATGGCACTGTATAACATCTATTACACATCTCTAGAAGTTCAAACATACTCTTCCTAGTGATTTTAAATCATTGAACTACATTTAAAAGAAAATAAAAGAAAACATTAGAGTAGATATGTCACTAAGTCCGTGGCTTTTTGCCCTTGCCTCTGAAGTGGTTGACATCTTCATTAATGCTCCCTCTTCACAGTCCCTAAAGAGCTTGACATTGCTTCAATCATTAATGCACTTTACGTCTGCTAACCTGTAACTGTTTAATTAATTAAATTATAACTTTATTGGCTTCTCTTGATCCTCGTTATGCTATCAAGAAATACTATACACTTAGTAATTATGAAAATAATAATGAGCTAATTTACTGAGTGTTCAGGATGTGCCAGGGACTCTTTTATATGTATTTTTTAGTTTAAATGAAATGCAAAAATACTTGGAGAGCACAAAATAACTTTCCCTTAAATGTATACATCAAGCAGAACTCATAGAAATATTTGTCTTGATTCATACCATCTTTCTTAAAGTAAAGCCTGCTGGGACACAAGAAATCTTTGTATCTTGAATCACAAGTATGCATTTAAGGAATACTATTAATTCCATGTAAGAATTAATACTAGGAAACTACAGACATAAGTACCAAGAAGTAATCACTGCAGTTTCTATCTTAGCTTAGCTTTATCAAAAATTCTTTCAGAAAGACCTTTAGTTGCCCCTTTCTTCCTCAGAGATATCTGTCACAGTCTTTTCTCACTCATTTCCTTATTGTCTTCTAATATTAGCAGATACTTTGAGAATTTCCTTCTTTGCCTGGTTGCTTACAAATTGCTCTAAACAATTTATTCCTTCTCAACTTATTTAGCTGATGTTGAACATCTGTATTTTAGGCTGATTATGGGATATCTATAGAAGAAGTCTTCTAAAGAAGGAGCACAATAAAAAGTACGGAGAGCTAAGAGACAAAACTTTGAAAAAGAAATGTAATCACTCAGAAAATGGGTACATATTTCTAGAGTGCAAAGTGCTTCGTGAACAGAATCTCTGATTTACTCCTGAAGGGTGTCAGCAAGTGCCTAACCATCCCCATCAGACTGGAAAAGCACTGCCTATCTATAGAAGGCAGAACCACTGATATCAAGTGTCTTGTCAGCTCCCCAGAGCAACACTATTCCTTACCCTTATCCCATGCCACTGCCACCCAGCAATGGACATTTTTCACAGTAAAACAATATCAAACAGTAACTCCTACCTTTTCATTCATGCCTTCAGAAAGAAAGTGCTTTAAATGCAATCTGGTTAGAAGCAAAAACAAAAACTGTAATTGTGATGTATACTGCCACTTAATCATCACTCACTGAATCAGCTTCTGTACAGCTGGGAGAAAAGAAGTAAAGGGAGTATATTTTATGTGTGAATAGAAAACACTCTGGGATTTCATATTTCAGCTTTTCTTCTAAAGTTCAATGTAAAAGCAATTTCTTAAAAACAGGATTCCTTTAAGAATTTTTTTTAAAAAAGCAGAGGTGCCTGGGTGGCCCAGTCAATTAAGCACCTGACTTTGACACAGGTCGTCATCTCAGGGTCCTGGGATCAAGCCCCCATTGGGCTACATGATCAGTGGGGTCTGCTTCTCCCTCTCTCCTCCTCTCCCCCTGCTCATTCTCTCTCTCTCTCTCTCTGTCTCTTTCTCTCAAATAAATAAATAAAATTTCAGAACAAGAATTTAAAAAGTAGGCTGTTAATGAATTAGGATATAAATTTGCCTCACCCATTTAGCATCCTCTCAGTACATATATGTATATACACTCATATATGTATGTAACATATATATTATATATATAAGTATACACACATAAGTGTATCCACAAAATTGAAAACGTCGACCAATGTATAATAATGTAACTCCAAAATATAGTAAGGAATTTTTATTTGTTTTTTATATTGATGTACACATTCCAAATAATATTTTTGTGTGTATCACTCAATGAACATTTTAATTCCAAAGAGAATAATCTATTGATTTTTAACTCTAGGTTTACATTACCCTATTTTCAGCTATGATACACGTCTTCTTTTAGGTAAACATCATGAGTGACAGTGAAGAAAAAAAAGCAATAAAAAGAATAAAAGCAAACAATGGATAACCTAGACTGTTAAAAGTAACACCAATGCTTGTTATGGAATGGATTGGAATGCCTCAATGTAATACCAACACCATCTTATAATTAAAAATTTCTAAGTCTCCACAATACCTCAGAACCAATACTGAGTTTATGTGAGAATGTTTCTTTCTGTAGCAGCTATAATATTTATGTCCCTTTTAATAAGAGGTCTCTATCATAAAAGAGCAGAGAGGTCCTTTTTCAAAAGTTATCCTCCTAAATTAAAAGATCAAACAATTGTGAGTCTTCCAGAGCTTCAATTAAAATGCATCAGATGTGAAGGACATAAGGAACTCTGCATAGTGCTAGAGTGAAACTACTAGAATTGGACTTTGGACTTTGGGTTCCATGATCCTTAGCTGTTTGAGTATAACAGACTTTGTACACAGGCAAAAACAAAGGCTCCTTTATGAGTTTCTTCAGATTTTGCAATCCCGAGATCATTCTGAGCCTCGGTGATCTCATCTGTAAAGTAGTCAGACCATATCTACAACTGAACATATTCTGAACATAGAATGATACACAGATATAAAACGCTGACATTCAAAAATATTGTGTTGCCAACAGTGTGCCCTAACATCTGTGTTTTCACATATAAAACAACAAAAGTCAAAGGTCTAAAAAATGAAAACACTATTAAAAAAAGAAAACCTAAAACTACTTGATGACCAAATTACCATCTTTATTTATCTTTCATACCTCTCAAAGTAAACAAAAAAACACATTCAAGCTTTTCTTTACTCTCCATAAAAGGAAGGTGCAAAGAAATGATGATTAGACTTGAACTATTGGATATAAAACATATTATAAACCCACTGTACTACTAAGAGAACACGTGCCAGATGAAAGTGAAAAACAAAAATAAGAGAAATGGATTAGTATATACATTAATTTAGTTCATAATTAAATTGGCAATGAAAACCATTAGTTTATTAAATCCATAGTAACTGGGGAATTGATAAATTTGTTTCAAAGACAATGTTATATTTCTACTTCTCATCACATACCAAAACAAGGTCCCTATAGAGCAGGGCAATAACATCTTTATACTTAAATACTTATGTAAAAATATAGGTAACGATTTGCCTAAAATATCTTATAACTATTATGGCAAAGGAAACAACCATAAAAAAAAGAAAAAAAGCTCCACTAAGCACTTTAAAATGTTAATAAAATGTAGCAGAATTTAAGTAAATTAGGGAAAATGTCACGATATATGACAAAGTGTTATACATATATTAGGATCTTTAAAATCAATAAAAATACAATAATAGTACTGGGAAAATAATTACATCAATGAAAAAAATACTCATAAATTTAAAACATTAAATACCAACGCATATGTGAGGAGAGTTGGAGAAATGAACACCTTACCCTCACCTTTTGGAAGGCTACTCATTGTGACTGCTTTGCAGATAAAGATGTTGACAAAAACTGAAAAGCTTTCAAATCTTTCTACCTTATAATTCAGTAATCCCACTTTCAAGAATTTTTACAAGTATACTAGAAATGCTCACAAAATGTATATACTATAAAATTTTAGAAAAAGGAAACTAAAAAAAAGAAATAAAAAAAAGAAAAAGGAAACTACTTAAGAGAAATATTGCAAACTCTAAATTCAATATAATTTCAAACTTGCTAGCAAGGTTAGCAATTAATATTGATTTTCTTCAAGCAGCAGAACAAGAGTTTTTCTTTCTTTTCTTCCTTTTCTATGTTTTCCTAATCTATAATAAATGTGTATCACACAGTCAGGAAAAGTATTTTAAATTATGTTGAAACAGAAGGGATGCATGATGGACAAGAAACAGGATAATATAGTTTGTACTAATAGAAGATAATTTAGCTTGCACTCATAGAAAACGCAGGAGACTGGTGGATTGCACAGGGACTTGAATGCCTGACTAAGGAATTTCTGTCATTGAATAGGCAGTGGGGAGGCATTGAAGTTCTCTGAGCAGGGAATTCACACAGTCAATTTGATGGTAATGTGCAGGGCTAAGTGAAATACTTTGAATCTAGTTGCAAAGAGGCCAATTGAGATCAAATTACAGTAGTGATGGTGTGGTTAGAGTTTAGTGATCTTAAGACTATTACGTGAGACATTTCAAGATAATCAAATACACTTGAATAATACATAGTTTTTATATGAGATAGTCAAAATTAGGCTTTGCTTTCAAGCATCACGAAATGCAAAAACATCTTAAACTTTGTGTTTCCTTCTAGATTATCTCTTGAAAAGAATGGCATGACGTTCACATGAAGAAGCAACTGACAGTTCCTAATCTAAAATCTGGGTCCTAGAGTTTAAAACCTATCATGTTGATTTTAGGCTAGGTTTTACTGTGAGGATTACAGAAATGCGTATCTTTATTACTTCTAACTGGCTTGTTCATGCATTGTACTGATGGAAACTCAAATGTTTCATAATTCTATGGCAAAAATAATAAACTCACATGGAATTTAGAGCATTGTCAGACTGGTTATACAATGATAGGGGTTGTTTTGATATTCCCCCACCTCCCTTTGGGCCATCTTCCTTCCCAGTTACAACGTAGATTTTAAACTGCATATGTACTTAGCATGACACTTTACAAACGATCCCTTTTGATTATATCTGCTTATGTAATGAAATTGTTTTCACCTTCATGATCTCCCCCTTTTTATAAGAGAATTTTTAAACTCACTTAAATCAGTTCAGCTTCACTGAAATAAAAACCATTACCCTTCCCCAGAATGTTCTTCTGAAACTTTTTCTTCACAAGCTTACCTGACTCTTGAACTCAAATCCTCTCTCATCACACACTGCTACATCTGCAATCACATGTCTTGCCACTAGCGCTCTTTGAAAATTGAAATCTGGCCCTTGAGTTGCTGTTCCATTCATTCAGTATTTTATGTCTCTTTTCTATAGTTGAATCACCAACTGATTTGGAAAGATCATGTGAAATTGCTTACACTTTTTGGCAAAGACTAAAAATATGGAGGATTGTACTATTTTTTAAGAAAATAGTTCCAAGAAAATAATCAGGTAAAAGGAAAGTCTTCCTTCACCTGTCAGTAATTTAGTAAATTAAAATAATACTATCAGGTAAAGGAACTCTAAATTTTGGAAATGAAACACAAGAAGCAAAACACTTTCTTTTAGACCATAAAACCCCTATACTTCGGCTATAGGTTTTGTGAATTGCATTTTAGATTATGGGAAAAGAATGTGCTAAAATAAATAATTCTAGCTGCAAATTCTCTGTGTACCCAGAAATGAAGTGAGCACACGAATTAGAATTATTATAAAATGTGCCTATTGGTTAAATAAATGTGTACTTTTAAATAAAAACTTGAGGGCAGCCCTGGTGGCGAGCGGTTTAGCGGTGCCTGCAGCCCCGGGTGTGATCCTGGGGACCCTGGATCAAGTCCCACATCAGGCTCTCTGTATGATGCCTGCTTCTCCTTCTGCCTGTGTCTCTGCCTCTCTCGCGCTCTCTCTGAATAAATAAATCTTTAAAAAAAAATAAAAAATAAATAAATAAATAAATAAATAAATAAATAAATAAATAATAAATAAATAAAAACTTGAAAGCCCTTATAATTTTTATGATGTTCAGAAATGATCTAATTTTACAGAATAAAAGCAGCTTCCTCAGAAAAGGAGTGACTGGGTGCCTCAGTCTGTTACGTGTCCAATTCTTGATTTCAGCTCAGGTCATGATCTCAGGGTCATGAGAAAGTGCCCTAGCTACAGGCTGAGTGTGAGCCTACTTGAGATTCTTTCTTTCTCCCTCTGCTCCTCCCCCCACACTCTCCACACTCTTTCTATAAGTAAGTAAGTAAGTAACTAAATAAATAAATAAATAGAAAATGAGTGACAAGAACACTGATAAAGTAACTTAAAACCAAGGGGCATGGGCAGCCCAGGTGGCTCAGTGGTTTAGCACCACCTTCAGTCCAGGGCGTGATCCCAGAGACCCGGTATCGAGTCCCACGTCTGACTCCCTGCATTGGGCCTGTTTCTCCCTCTGCCTGTCTCTCTCTCTCTGTGTCTCTATGAATAAACAAAATCTTTTCTAAAAAAACTAAGGGACACAGTCCTTTTTTATTTTTTATTTTTTTGGTTTTCTCTTTTTTAATGAGCAGTTTTTCATTTTCTTTTCTGTCATTAAATTTATATATAACTGAATAATATTTATTAAGCTCTAAAGCTTGAATTTTCATAATTGCTCAAATGTAAAATAAACTAATAGCCCCAAGATAAATATATTTAATATATCAGATACATAACATGTAATTGTATCTATTACTAAAATTAACAATCTCAAAATATATATTTAGTATATATAGTAGTAGTTTGTGGTATAAGGGAAGAAATTTTGATGGACTTCTGAGTCAGCTAGAACTTGCATCAATACTCACTCGACCACTAAGATAATGATGTCATTGACCAAATCACCCAATTTTTCAAATCTCTTTCTTTATGAGTAAATTGAAGATAATGCTGTTAGAATTAAGGAAGATTAAATATATAAAGTGCCTCACCTGTGGAAGACAGTCAATAAAAGTACCCTTGTTTATGTCAGAGTCATTATGAGGATTCAATTGGGTAATTTAATGGAACCTTTTGATGCCCTACTGTACATGCAATTGCTTTTTATCCATTTATTCATTCATCCAACATATACATGTAAAGTACTTACTGTGTGCTAGATATTTTAAGTGCTTTACTTTAAGAGAGTGTTTTAGGGACTCAGTTAAGGATCTGCCTCAGATCATGATCTCAGGACCCTGGGTCCAGCCCCACAGCATGCATCAGGCTTCCTGCTCAGTGGGGAGCCTTCTCCACCCTCCAGCTTGTGCTCTTGCTCTTTCTTACTATCTCTCTGTCAAATAATTAAATAAATAAAATCTTCAAAAGCAAAAAAATAAAGGAATATTTTATATAAAATATGAGATAAATGTAAGGTCACCAAGGTTATCTTAAACATTGACTATTTTCAAAAAAAAAAAACCCCAAAAAACAAAAAAAAACATTTACTATTTTCTAGTCTTGCTCTGTACTTATTGTAACAAAGGTTTATATCATCTTTAAGTGAAAAATAGCAGGTTAATCATCGGTTGTGATTATTTCATATTTTATGATGAAAGTTAATTTGGCCATATTACAGTTCTAATTTTAATATGATAAATTAAGGGTAATGCAGTTCTGACTTAGGATACTGTGTTTCAAAATAATTAAGTGATACACACAAATTACTTACTGGTAAGCTGATAGCATAATTATGTGAAAGTGAAGATTATTCATAATAAGCAATATATAATGTTTTAAATTATGACAGTGGGAATGAGGCAGATGTGCCAAAAAGGACACCCATGCCAAAGTGATAAACAACTTATTTTGTCAATTTCAGAGTAGAAAAATCTCACTTTAGTACAATAAAAAATTCCTATTTTAGAGGAAGAACTCATCTTCATTTGTACTACTTCTAGTGTATAGCATATACCACTTATTAGATAGACTGAGATAACATTCATTAGAAAAAATATACAAGGATCCAGCAGGGACTGATTAAATTCGTACATACAAACATGATAATCACTATTTCTTTATCAAATAAATACACAATATTAATTAAACTAACTAGGCATTATATTAAATAGCTGGGTGGAGACAAGGTGAACATTTTAATAAACTTGAATGAACACATACATTTTATACTAGTGAATGTGTATTTGGGGAAATATACACTATTTTCCAATTTGATAAATCATAAAGGATAACACTGTAGTATGGACACAAAACTATTTATCAGGCTACCAAAATTTTTTTGCATAATTTTAGCAGTTTGGTTCGCTAGCATTGTCATATATTTTCAGTCAATTTTAGTCAAAATCTGTGTGAACTATTTGAAATAAGTGGTCCCCATTCTGTGTCCAGAAAGCATATGAAATTGAAAAATATGTACATTTTGTAAAATTTTCCTGCAATAATACCTAATCCACTGCAAACTCACACATCTGTCATTTTAAAGAGGTAATGATGATAAATCATATTTCAAAAGAAAAAACAGTGATCTCTGATTTCCTGAAAAAGGATTCTCTGATTTTGCCACTTTTTCTTTTTCCTCTCCACTTATTCACCCTCTTCCTACTTCAGATCCATACCTAACATTTTACCAGCTATGATCTTGATTTATTTTGAAGATCTATTTTGCCAATGGGATTTAGGTAATTGTGTGTTATGAAAATGATCAAATTCATTTTCCTAAGTAAGCCAATAATGTATCACATGGTTTGGCGTATTTCATTTTTCAAATGCATCTGTCTTTAATTGGTATGCTTATAGTCTGGACATCTTCCCTATTCATAAGTACACATAAACCTTCATTACTGATTTTTTAAAAAGGTTTCTCTAAAATTTGTGCTTAATACTTTCTAACCCACAAGCAATATTTATACTACTTATTTGAATAAAAGTCTCTAGAAAATACTGATATTTAGTATCATAATGACATAAGAATTGTTTCAAAACTCATCCTCTAGGAAGGCTAACTTGATTTTCAGCTTTTCTAGAAATAGTGAAATCTTTTGTTTTAGATCAAAATAGTTCTTTGGGATAATGAAAAAAGCTGTTTCAAACTTCTTTATTCAGTTTTAGGACAGGCTATTTTGCATCTTGAATCTTTGATTTCTTATTTATAAAATGAAAAATCAAAGCTATTGTGATGAATCCTTAGTGAAATGACAACATGCCTCTTGAAGTTCATCATATAATATAATTACACTTAGCCATAACAAGTGACCCTTACGATGTACACAACACTAACTTTCTGTACCACATTTCCAAATTATTTTAAAGAAGTAGATGAGTCCTTGATCTCAAAGACTTGACAATTTAGTGGAGGAGGCTTTACATACATATGAAAGAATTTAATAATAAATAGACTAACAAAGCAACATCTAAGCAAGTGCACATTTTAAGAGTCTTTGCAATCTAGGTTTAAGCTCTTCGTATGGAAAACTACTATGCAAAAAATGCTCATTTACAGAAAATTAAAGTATGGAAATGATTCTTTTAATGTCACACAGACTGTTGTTGTGCAGATGATAAGCCAGGTGGCCCCTGAAATCCAAGCTGGTAGTGATGCATTTGAGCCAGGTTCACTGAGATCAATAATTTCCCAAAATACCCAATGAGCATGTCACTACCATCTCTTCACCCTTTTAGAGGAGTAAAAACTCCTGACCAAGGAATAATTAGCCATTTATAGTGAGAATTAAAAGTTAAATATAATACCTATTTAAGTAGTTTATGAGGCCTTTGAAAAAGCAATTCTAAAAGAAAGGGACATTATAGACAAGTGCAACACATGAGAGATCTTTGTGGATTCATGATATGGTGTTTAATGATTAGAATTTTTCAAGGCCTTCAATAGACTGGGCATTGTACACATAATATTTATAATCTCATGACAGTTTTGCAAGGCTGGTGTGATCCTTCCTATATTGATAAGGAAACAGAAGTTCACTGAGCCTGACTAACATATATACTCAGAAAATGGCTAAGCCTTGACCAATATGTATCTGTTTACCTCTCTGGTTCTAGGCTTGGGCTTGTTTTATATTATTCCTCAATAAAGCACACCCAGCCAATGTATTTTAATCTGTTACCCTACTTCACTTTGTTTCCTCCATAAAGTCAATACTTTCTGTATTCCTAGCATTTAGAACACAGTGACTACTCAATGCTTATTGACTGACTGACTATCTAGATAAACAAACAATTGAATGAATTGAATCTCATCCCCCCTTTCATTATCTAGCTTGCCATTCTTTCAGGTGGCTTCTTAGAACATTTCTTTTTTTCTTTAACCAAAGGGAGTTAAAATTCTAATTCTGCCTCTATATATCATATTTTCAAGTCCCTTTTTGTAAAGCAAACCTATAGGTAAATACATAAACCCGGGATAGCAAGTAAGAGAAGTAATGAATCTAGTATCATGTGGAATGTAGATATGGTTATTATCATCTGAGATATAATTTAACAATATTTCCATATTATTCTTTTAGGTAAAGGATCCCAGAAACTAGAGCTTTACATAAAACAAACATATTTGTCTTCAGGAGAAGTGAGCACTAGGCCAAAAGGGCAACTCTTAGATTGTATGTATGGCCTATTGCAAGGGATAAGTCATATATACCAGCCAAGGAGTGAAACATCATGAACATTCCAAATTCCTTGTCATACTACCAAATTAGGAGTTTTTTTCCTCTTAAGGAGGATGTCACATTACTGATCTTTAATTATTCATTGTATATATTTTGCCACTCATTCTTCTAAAGGAGTATTAGTTATTTTGAAGGAGTTAGGAACAGTCACTGGAAATTAGTATGTCAAATCCTATTTGTGAGTAGCATTGAAATGATCAACGGAACAGACATTATAGCTATGATAGCTATTAATATATAATATTTTAATATATTTACATATTATGTATAAATATTTAATACATAACTTATACA
This sequence comes from Canis lupus familiaris, assembly GCF_011100685.1. Taxonomy (NCBI): domain Eukaryota; kingdom Metazoa; phylum Chordata; class Mammalia; order Carnivora; family Canidae; genus Canis; species Canis lupus. The sequence continues at coordinate 22,194,408 of NC_049243.1, forward strand.
TAATATATAAATATATATTGAATTTATAAGTATATAATTAATATATAAATATATTGTAGCTATAGACATATAACTATAATAGCTATAAAAATGTGGATTATATGTACCTTTTACTTCTTTGTGCTAATAAGCCTCCCATGCTGCTGCTGTCACTCATTTATAAGAAAGTTATTAATTTTATATAATTAATGGTGTTACTGTCTTAACCTGCAACTAAATTTTAGGAAATTCACACATAATTTTACATGCATGTAGTTTATTCAATCATTAGATATGCCATGCCATATTCCTCTTGCCATATAAGCAAGCATCTTAGTTTTATACATTTTTTTTTAATTTTTATTTATTTATGATAGTCACACAGAGAGAAAGAGAGGCAGAGACACAGGCAGAGGGAGAAGCAGGCTCCATGCACCAGGAGCCCGATGTGGGATTCGATCCCGGGTCTCCAGGATCGCGCCCTGGGCCAAAGGCAGGCGCCAAACCGCTGCGCCACCCAGGGATCCCGTTATACATTTTTAATAGTGCAAATTTGATGTCAGGATAATGCCCGTTAGATTATTTCTGAGTCATTTTCTACATTTAGGACATAACCAACATAGAGTAAGTAGCGTTCGGCCCCAACTTCCACGCATAATCCTGCTTGGTGCACCTTACAAGGCTGTGTACACAATTTCTTAGTATCATTCCCCTCATCATCATTTTTTAAAGATTTTTATTGATTTATTTTTGAGAAAGAATGAGAGCATGAGCAGGGGGAAGAGCAGGAGAAAGCAGACACCCCACTGAGCAGGGAGCCCAAAGTCAGCTCCATCCAAGAAACTTGGGATCATGACCTGAGCTGAAAGCAGAAGCTTAACCAACTGAGCCACACAGATGCCTCAACATCATCTTCTTGATCCCTAATATTAGATCTTCTTTGAACACTTACTGTATGATAGTCAGGGTGTTTGTCACATTATATGTATTTGCCTGAATACATATAAAAGTAGTTTTATGCTACAATCATCATGATTGTCATTCAATAGGTGAGTTAACACAACTCTTCAAGAACATACAGGCAATGTGTGGAAGATCCACATTTAGACCCTACTTGTTGCTGCATTCTGAGGCAGAACACACACACACACACACACACACCAGACACATTCTGTTGTAACTCTCTGTGTACACTGTTCTTTTTGCCCTTAGCAACACAACTCTTGCAGGGTAGGAATTCTCATTTGCCCTGATTTGCTGTTCCTAGTAGAATATATATACTAGTTATCTATCAAAGAATTAAAAGAACAAGTGAAGCTACAAATTTTCCAATTTTTTAAAAAAAACTAAGTAATATTTTCTTTGTCATTTGACTAAAATGCAAAAAATGTGTAAGGATCTACATGATGATGTTGTATATCTATTTGGATATCCTTTGCCTTGTGATGTTAGCCCAATTTCACTAGAATATTTAATTTTCCAATTAGAATCATATCACTGACCTCAGTGTGATCTTATTTCCTAGTCCTAGTTCCTTATTAATATTTTGCCTTGGGCAGCCTGGGTGGCTAAGCAGTTTAGCACCACCTTCAGCCCAGGGCCTGATCCTGGAGACCTGGGATCGAGTCCCAGGTCAGGCTCCCTGCATGGAGCCTGCTTCTCCCTCTGCCTGTATTTCTGCCTCTCTCTCTCTCTCTTAAAAAAAAAAAAAGTGCCTTTAGGTTGAAACTTAGTTAGAATTAATGTTGAATCCACAATGTGATACTAAATAAAAAGTATAGTACCTATCAGATGTATTGAAGTAGACCAAATCAGTCTATAATCTTACTTAGATAAATATAACTTTATCCAAACAAAAACCACATAAAATATAAGTGATGATATTTCCTCTGCTTTTGTCTCTAGAAAAAGGCAAGGGAAAATATTGTTTACATTCCTAATGCAGTTGACTTCCAATGTTCCATGTCTACTTCTAAGTTCAGCATCAACACTGTCATCTATGAAGAATATTTCTCAACAAACTGCAAGTGATAAAATTGCTCTAGGTTCCATCATTAATAATTACTTTTGTTCCATATGGTAACAGAAAGAACACTTCACATTAGTCTATGCATTGCCAAGTCATGTTTTCTTCTGATACAGTAACTGCCAAAACTTTGCCCATCAAACACCTGGATCACACTGAGAAATGCAATCACTGAGGTAGGCAATAAAATGTTCCTGTTTTGCTGGATAGAGCTAATTAAAAGTCAAGGTGTTCAATTTGGTACATCACAGAGAGTAATGCTTTATACAGTGTAACCCAAGTTTTATTTATTTACATTTTTGAATCAAATTAGAGAACATAACATAGCATAATTATAATTTACCAGCAAAATCTGAGTTCAATCTGCTTAAAGTCAAAACAATTGATCAGTTCAATGTTAAAAAGATAAACAAAAATAATCCATGGACTATATTGTAATTCACTATTCAGTGAACTTCACGGAGGTTGTGTTTATCAACCTTTTTTCCATTTCTCCCCTATGTAATCTTTTACAGCTTTTTTTCTTAACTCTTAACCCCATGAAATTTTAATGCCACAGATAAAGGGTATAAATATTTCTGTAATGTATGTATATCTGTGTTTTATACACACAAAGAGTAGGGCTTTTCTTCACCACCACCCTCCAGGAACCAATTTTAGCACCTTTGGGAGCTGTATCTCCCATTGCGAATGTACAAGTAGACAAAGCTCAAAGTTTCAAATTATTGAAAAAAATTATTTAATTTCAAGGAGACGTTTATTTGCCTCTTCATATAGTTTGACCTGCCCTCAGTTTTTTTTTTTTTTTTTGGTAGAAAAAATTTTAAATGAAAGAAATCAGATAAATGAAGAGAGTCAAAGAAATTTTTTTCTAACCATCTTTAAAGCGATATACAACACAGTTATTTCATGAGAGGAGATAGAAAGTAAAATTTCAACTATATTTACAAATAAAGAGTTTTGCTTTATTTCATTTTTTTAAGATTTTATTTATTTATTTATTCATGAGAGACACAGAGAGAGAGGCAGAGACACAGGCTGGGGGAGAAGCAGACTCCATGCAGGAGCCCGATGTGGGACTCGATCCCGGAACCCCCAGATCATGTCCTGAGCTGAAGGCAGATGATCAACCACTGAGCCACCCAGGCATCCCAAAATAAAGAGTTTTAAATTAACTCAAGAACTATGCAACAGCCCCTTTCTGTGAATTCTAATTTTGTACACTACAGTCTCTATGGGGAGGGGGAGGATGTGCAGGGAAAGGAGAACCAAAGAGAAAGTCAACAATAAATATATTCATGTACCAGAAACTTGGGTTCTAGATAGAAAAGCACGAAGATTGCCTGGATTTTTAAAAAATATTTTATCAGGTTAGACTGGTATTATATAGCAATTGTCTAACTTTTGAGTACACGTTCTATGAAAAAATTGTGAAAGACTGAAATTTGTCCTGTCACCCATCTGTGTTATATCTCTACTTCATTGTTATCTAATTATCTTTGTTCAGGGTTGTTTGTTATTGTTTTTGTTTTTGTTTCAATGGCTCTATACGGATAGAATTTAAACTGTAGAAAAATGCATGAGTTCCTTTCAGTTTGGTTTGCATGGACACACATTAATCCCCATGGCTACTGACCCAAAGCTATAGAATCTCTCAACTAACGATAAATGCTAGTCTATAACCATGAGTCTACCTGTTGTTTCGGAGTAGGATGTATCAAGCTGTTAGCATTGTTAAATAGTAATTGGATTTATGATTTGCTTCTAGTTCTGGTGGGTGGGGATTTAAAGGTTAATGCTGGTCATATAACTAGGAAGTGCCTGTGTGAACAGCATACCTCCCACTATGAGCAGACTTTGGGGTACCTGGCACAGAGGTGCTTTTGCATATTCCATGGTGATGATTTAAGTCCTGTGCAACTCACTCAGGAGTGGGAGGACAAAAAAAGCCTCTACCTACTTTCTCTGGACCCTTTTTCATGCAAATGATACTGCTGCTGCTGTTTTGTAACTCTGCCGGTAATAAAGGTGTCCCATAAGAATAAAGTGACTCTTGTGGGTATTTCAGTAGTGGGGAAAGCTAAGGGGGTGAATGTGTAATTAATAGAGATATTAATACAAATAATTATCATCTATAAAAATATAAATTGTGCTGGTGGACTGCAATTCCTTAGGCCTCTCTGGTGACTGGCTTGTTTGGCCATTTTGCATCCATTTGTAGATTTATTCTGGCACTCCTTATCTGACTTTAATGTGTAGAATTTGGGGTACTCCTTTAAGCCATATGCAATAACTTACATGCTCTCTCATTAATGAATGGATTCTCAAAATCTTTGGCATGTTTTAATTTTATGTCTGGATGAGAGTAATAGCTTTATCCTGTTTTACATTTTATCCCTTATCAACTCAAGTAAGGAGTGGCAGCACAGCACAGTTTTTAGAACCAAAGACACTAGTCAGACCACCATCTGGGTTAGAATCCAGATATTGCCAGCTTTGTGATTTGGACAAAGTTACTTAACTCCTCCAAGTATCCATTTCAGCAATAGACAAAAGGTTTGCATAATATAACTTCCTTATAAATTAAAAAAAAAAATCAATATGCCTTTGTTTCCTATCAGTGAAATGGGAACACTACAGCTCCTATCTCATGGGATTTGGGATAAGTAAATGTGAAAATAAATGCAATGAACTCAGACTGCCAAAATGACTGGAGCTACATATTAGAGACTATTTGGAGTAGCAATGAGAGTAGTAGGAATATTTAAGTTTCTATCATTTCTTTGTTTCTTTTTTCTTTATTTGTGACTAACATAATGTTGGTTTTCTTCTTTCCTCCCTTATTCCAACATACTTTAAATTGGTGACCTCCTGGGATGAATGATACAATCTGTTCAACACATAAATTCTTTTGTTCAGCCTCTTTCTCTTAGATTTATTCAGAAATAGTTTCATTTCTTTTGGTATATGAAAACTCCCCAAACCTCGACGGAAATACCCAAACTTAAATATTGTCATACCAATCACATATCAACCAGAGAATGCTGAAAACATAGCCACATAGAATCAGAGGAAATTAAAGAAAAAGATTATGTTATCTTCAACCTTATAAGTTACTTTTAATTGCATCTCTCCATTAAAAAAAAAATGTTATTTACATGAAAAACAGATCCTGACAAGGTTTGATAACTTTCAAAAATCAACTAGTGGTTTTCCCAGATTCTTAAAAAGTTTATCCAGTTGGAGATGGGAGTTAGAGAAAAGATTAGGTAGGCCAATTGGAAAATGAAGTACTAATCATTCCCACTCTTAGGATCTGATTAGAGTAAATTACTGTTGAATTCAACTTGATAAAAAATATCCTCTTGGGAATGAGGCTTAGTCAAGTGACCTACAAAACAGATGGATGAGCAGTCACTGATACTTTCTCACTCTAAGTTGAACTGACGGAAAGTAGGCTAGAGATACTGATAAAAGCAAACACAGGGATCCCTGGGTGGCGCAGCGGTTTGGCGCCTGCCTTTGGCCCAGGGCGCGATCCTGGAGACCCGGGATCGAGTCCCACATCGGGCTTCCGGTGCGTGGAGCCTGCTTCTCCCTCTGCCTATGTCTCTGCCTCTCTCTCTCTCTGTGACTATCATAAATAAATAAAAATTAAAAAAAAATAAAATAAAATAAAAAAAAAATAAAATAAAAAAAATAAAAGCAAACACATTTCTCCTTTGTTCTACCTGCCTTAACTAGGAAAGAAGATACTATTAAAATCATATGTTCCAAAGGAGGAAAATGACAGGTTAACTTAAAATTCTGTGCTCTCTTGAACCCAAAATATATACACTTTCCCCAAGCAATAACACCTCAGAAATATACAATCAAGGTGTCAGACTCATTCTAGCCAACTTATTGCACCAACCCCTTGTTTATGTTGCCTTTCAGGAAATTTCCATGAATGGGGCCAAATACCATTCATAATTAAATCATATTTTATGTTATCCATTAAAAAAGAGAAGAAACCTATATAATGGAGATGGATGAAGTTTAAGGATATGCTCTGATAACCAATCTTAAAAAAACAGAAAAAGAAAAAAAGTATCTTGACAAATTTGTAAAGAATTTATGTTACTGACACTAATTGGTGGCAAATGTGACAGGTTATAGATAAGTGAGTTGTCTTCGTTGAGGAGCAATTCTATAGATCCACTTTTCTGTATTCCTTTCCATGCCAATCACTGAAAATGCCGGTGAACGGGCCCAGCTGAATTGAGCCATTGAAGGCAAGAGTAGGGAATTAATTGTGTTCTCTTGCTTCTTTTCCTACTGCCAAAGAAAAGCACTATTGTCCTCCTTGAAGGATTCCCTTTCAGCCTTAAGGATCACTGCCAACTTCATTGAGAAAGTCAAACTGCATATCCAAGTGGAAGTAAGGGGGGTTCGCATCCAGCTTTGTTCTTGAGAGAGGGGGTTGTGATGGGTTCTAAACATAAGCATCACATTTTAAGCTTATTTTTAAAGTGACTTAATGAAAAATGAGAAACACAGAGAAGTTAAAAAAGAAAACAAAATAATTTATAGCCAGAATAAAAGTTACACTGAATACTACTTATAATGTTGTCTATGTATGCATGCTATGAAATTACACTTGTTAAATGCATCAGAGCCTCTGAACCACAGAGAGCAATCTTATCTGAAGTAATAATATAAATGTCCACTTTCACAGATGAATGGATACATTGGATTTTTTAAAAAAGCACTTTTCTTAATGTGACCTAATTAAGGGTGTAAATTAAAAAAGATTTTGAGCCATAAAAATGTCAGATCTCAAATATGACTTATTTGAGGATTTGAAGATAACCCACATAAAATAGCAAGAACTATTCAGTTACTCCCCAAGGGAAGGACTTGCTAGTATTCCTTATGGGATTCAGGTAAGTTGACTGGATGATCAGGACTAAAATATATGATATATTAAGAAAAGTGTAACATTACTACATAAATAAAAAATGACATTAAATTTTCAACACCGGTTTATCTGAACTCAATACAATTTAGCAGCCTAATTGGCAGTTAAGTTTTCATAAGGGCAATGTTAAATAATTTTAAGGTAAGAAAAATCTACTTTCTCTTTAGGAGCAAAAGATTATATGCTACAGAAACTTTTGCTGTGGACACTGCATACAAGCATACACCTCTCCATAACTAAACAAAATGCTATATTCATTAGGTTAAATGTCTTTATAGATCTTGGCATTTGTAATAGGACTGGGTGGGAACTAGTCTGTAATTTTTTTCACTGTTCTAGTTAGATTTCATTTTCTTATACTTCCTGCAACAAAGATACATTGTTTTGTTGTTGTTGAATTCTGGGCAAATAAGCCTACAGAAAACCTCTAAACAACACTGGATATGTAGAGTAAAAACTGTGAAATGCATAAGCCAACAGTTTTATTTGGTAATAAATTCAATCATATGGCATAATTGCCATATGGCACAATGGATTTTGTTTGTTTATCTGTGCTTCATTAAAGTGAGCTCACAGCATTTCTTCTTTGTTTGAGAAAGATCTATTATAAATATGATTCCCTGTAAGCCAAGCAAGGTGAAATGTACATGTACACCTTAAATTAACTTTCCAAGTGGCCACAGCTTTCTGAAAAATATGAAGCCATAGAACATGATAGTATTCAACCGAAGATTGGCCTGAACTAAAGATCAAAATTTAATCAAGCTCCTAAATATTTATATCTCTGGCATTGCAGCACCTTCACACTACAACCTATTTATCCTAAATACCTTTTCCTAACAAGTAATTTTCTGGATGTCACCACAATTTACCAGGGTCAGCATCCAAATGTAGAACAAGTAACTTATTTAAATTAGTTTATTTGGTCAGAAAAAAAGCTAGGTGACCTGGCATGCATCATATGATTATTAATTTAGTTGTGCTTGGGATTTAAAACATCTTCTTTGTAGTAGCAGGTGGTTTATAACAGTGACTGAAAGCACAAACGGTTAAGATCATGTTTAGAATATATCAAGTAAGAAACAGAATGTCCTTTCAGCAAGGATGTAGTGGATGGAAAAATAAAAGGCTACATCTTAAATTAAAATCCATTGTGGGGCAGCCCTGCTGGCTCAGCGGTTTAGCGCGGACATCAGCCCAGGGCGTGATCCTGGAGACCTGGGATCGAGTCCCACATTTGGCTCCCTGCATGGAGCCTGCTTCTCCCTCTGCCTGTGTCTTTGCCTCTCTCTCTCTGTGTCTCTATGAATAAATAAATAAAGTCTTTAACAACAACAACAACAACAAAAAGTGTCTACCATAGGATTTTTTTTTTTTAAATCCATTGTGGGCCTAAAAACTTAAGAGGTTCACAAGTTTTTTTGTTTTGTTTTGTTTTTTTTTCCTTTTTGGATTTGGTTGTTGTTGATTTTGCTGTTGTTGCTGTTGTTGTTGTTGTTGTTGTTGTTATGATCTGTATTTAATTAACTGGGTTTAGATCTTTTGGACCTAAACCTGGAATAAAATACATAATGTACATAATGTACCTTTACATTGTCTGTAAGCAATCATCTATGAGAGCTTACAATTGTTAGCTTAGAACACTTAATACTTCCTTCCAAACACTATCATTGCATCAGTAAATAAGGAAAGATTATTCATTCCCATATCTTTCTTCTTTTTAAAAATTAAATGTTACTATTAAAGTGTCTTTCAAACAGATTTTTAGTCTGTATTTCTAATGTAAGATAGGTAAATGCAGAATGCTCCACTCAGCAATAAACTAGCAGAGGAAAGAGTCATGGAACAAAATTTAGTCAAGTAGACAAAAAAAAAAAATTATGCAATCTGGAATTGTGGTGACTTACATAGAGAAATGACACAAATTCATTTGCTTCCTCAAGATGCAGGAGTAGAAGTTATCTCAGGCACTGATTGCCCAAATGATGTAATCTATCCTGAGATACAGAAACCTACACATTTAAAAAATAAATAAATAAATAAAAAGAAAAAAAAAAAAAAGAAACCTACACATTTTAGAAATGCTTAAGCACTAAGATAGGGTATACGGGAGTGAGCCAGGTAAATAACCTCAGGACCTCAAAGAATGATGTAAGTTAGTTTGGAAGATACTGAGCTAGGTAGTATTAAAGTTGGGTTTAAAAGGGTTTAAAATATTGTGTTTTAATATTTAATGGCCTTTGTTTTACAGCACCAGATCTTTCATTGTCTGTTTTTATTTTTTTAGAAAATACGTAACTACATAAAGAAAATAGCAATGATTATGTATTCATCTTACTCTAACTTTATAACTTCATATGCCACTTATTTAATAATCTCATGCTGTCCCCAAGAACAGACAATATATTTCAATATATGAGGAATCTAAGAAGACCATTTTTTTCTAAACTTATATATGTATGTAGTGTGTGAATTAAATTCAAGTCTTCTAAACCTACTACACATCATGCCTATCCATGAAGAGATAAGTATCTTCATAAAGGCCTCAAAGAAGGCTGATGGTGCTTCTGGAAGAGACATTAATACTTATGTCATTGTTCTTGCTCTGGGTTTATATGCAATTACATGATTAAATGTGCAATATAGATTTTTCTTTGTACACAGGCCACCCTTGTGGATGCTGATGGCATCCACTATGAATGTGAATCATTATTAGCCCTCACTCGTGGCTAACACTTAGAATGAAGGGTTAGAAATGAGTGTTGAATTCCTCTCTCTGCCACTCAACATCTTGGCTTTCACTACCCAAACCCTCTCCTTTGGCTTCTCCCTTTTTCTCCTTTAATCTTTGTACCACTCAATCTTAGAGATTCAGTTTAAAGTATGACTTTCTCTAATTATCTCTTACTCTTCCCTGGCACAACAAACCAAATTGCTTTTTCATTATTGCTTACGTAGTACTTTACACTTAGTTCATTTACATCATATCAGTGTTTAGTCACGGGTATGCTTGGTCTAATATGATGAATATTACGTCTAATTAACCTTGAGATCCTCAGGATCATATAATAAGCCCTCTTTAAAACCTTGCTGAAATAAATTGATATTTTTTCTATTTATGTAACATTACAGTTCTCTAGTTATTTTCTCATGTATTAAGACACAGAAAAATATAGAGTTTGTAATAAGGAGTCAGCATATGTTTAAGTAGCTTAAAAACATCTTGTTTTAAGGAAATTACTTGGACTACTACAGAGGAAATTGGCCTAGAGGCACTATTCCATTGAGAAGAAATCCTCCATTGTCAACAAAATCTATTTACTTATTAATCTATTTAACAACTACTGACTTCCTAACATATACTCTGCAAGATTCTGAAGACACCAGTTAATGGCAAAGTCCCTCAAAACAACTCAGAATTGAGCAGCGAGACAAATACACAAAGCTATCATAAAATAATCTCCATCTCTTTCAAGGTACTACTGCATATAAATATTTATTTTTTTAATGTAGGAATTGTTATGAAATATCAGAATCAACGGACATAAGATTTACAAATATATTTTGGCTTGCTGTGTAGTCGGAGACATATAGATTCTTACTCTTGCTTCTAGAAGCTCCAACTATTTGTCCCACAAGCAAACAATGAGCATGAGTTATTATTTTAAAATGTGTTGAACCTGCAGGCCCCATGAGCTATTGTATTGGGACTGGGGAAATCTGCTCTGTGTTCTGCCAAAGAATTACAACATATTGCTGCCTAGAGCAATGTTAACTTTTAATGTCTTTGTTGTGGTATCTTAAACTTTTTTTTTTCATCATACAGAATAATTATTTTTCTCTGCCTTTTTCCACATTACTTTATATTGTTCTCTAATCTTTTTTAGATACTATCAGCGACCTCAAGGGAATGCCTCTTAAATGTATACCCCTTTCAGGACTTCTAGTTAGAAAAAGTCCTTGTATGATAGCAAATAGAATCCTCATGATGCAAGATCATATAAATATTGCTCTTTGTAAGAAAAAATCTTTTGTTATATAGTGGAAAGTTGGCTGGATATGGGAATGCAAGAGACTTGCCATGACTTGGGATCTGCTATTAAATAAAGGTATGTAATCTTATAGAATTCAGGTAGTTGGGGATCCCTGGGTGGCGCAGCGGGTTAGCGCCTGCCTTTGGCCCAGGGCGTGATCCTGGGGACCCGGGATCGAGTCCCACGTCGGGCTCTCGGTGCATGGAGCCTGCTTCTCCCTCTGCCTGTGTCTCTGCCTCTCTCTCTCTCTCTCTCTCTCTGTGACTATCATAAATAGATAAAAATTAAAAAAAATGTTAAAAAAAAAAAAAGAATTCATGTAGTTGCCCTGGGCTTCAATTTTCTCACCTGGATCTAAGTTATTTGTTTTGTTCTTTTTTTTAATGGCATAATTGATCATAATGAATATATTCTAAACACATTTAAGAACTTGAATCTATCTTACGATGACCAAGTTGCATTTATTGACAAGGTCTCTCCCAACATTCATTAATTGCTCTAGATTTCTGACTGGGTATTTATGTTTTTTTTTCTTTCTTATGAATAACTGAATTATAGACATTACAATTCCAACTGCAATAAAGGAAATTAATATCTACATAAATAAAATATGACATTTCACTGTAACTACCAAGCAGTTTTCTTACATGGTAGAGATACCTGCAAAAAGGGATCAATATCTCTGAAATGTCTTACCTCTTTAACACATTATATATACTTTCTAGATTATTGCTAAGAATAACCTCATGAAGAATATTTTAGCACCATTTTATAGATGAGAAAGTTGAGGCTTATTGTGAAATTAACAATTAGGAAGCATGGCTCCTACTCAGCAGAATGTAACTTTCTTATACCAAAAATCTTCCAAGGAGATGAAGCAAATAATGTTGCTTTTAATGTAAAGATTAGTTCATCCATGAAATTGTCATTCTGTCCAAGAAATAATTCTGTTGCTATTTTATTAGTGGTACAAACATTGAAAAAACAATTAAGAGGGTTCATCAAATTTAGTATGCAAATTCCCTAATTTTGTTGTAGGCTTTCTCATTCATTCATTCAGGTATTAATATAATTGCTTTTAAATTAAAACGTGGAAAGACAAAATCTCTTCACCTTTATGGACATGTTGCAGTAAAGGACTTCTTTCTACCCATCTTTTTATTCCTACCTGACTCACAAAAGATAAGTTCCCAAAATCAGAAAGCAAATAAATCAAAACTGTCATGGTTTGCTACTTTTAGATGAACACATGGCAGCATATTTCCTGCAAGAAATTCTGAGAGATGTAACCACCCAGAACTGTCTCCTTTCCTCTCCTAGCCTGTCCCCAGTTAGAACAAATCAAGACATGGCTATGCTCCAACATAGCACCTCCATTCACATGTTTAGGTGAAGAACAATGCTCTACATCCTTTATAAACATACATTTGGTTGAAGAGAAAAACTTTCATTACCTCTGTTTCTATCTTTTTTGTTTTTAGCACTAGTGATTTTCTAGTGCTACTTTGTCCTTTATTGAGATGTTTCTTTCTAAGGCAGTTTATGACACCCATCGTCAGTTAGTATGATTATTAAGTTATAAAAACGTGGTTAGAAGAGAGTCTGTGCTTTCAATTAAACTTAATACCTGTCATCTCCATTCCTGATTAATCTAAAGAAAATGTAAGGTATTAGAGAACCAACTTATCATGACTATTAAGAAGAAATGAAAAGTTTCCAAGAAGTTATTAAAAAATACACAGGTTTCTGTACTTCTCCTTCATAAAACATCTAGTCACAGTAGATTATAAAATATCCATTATTTATATGCATGTTATAAACTATTGCTCAAAGTTAGTTTAGGATTATTAGTTAACTAATCAGTACCTGAAGATCACTCCAAACACTATCTTAATTCTCAAAATATGCTTCATCTAAAGAGTTAAGCAAAAAAAAAAAAAAAAAAAAATCTTGTTTTTATGCCTAGCCATGACTGCATATGTCTTTACTTTATTATAATTTATACAATTATTCTGAATCATAACTGTTTTGTTTTCAAATACTAAACAATAATGAATCCACAGTCTCAAAAGAGTAAAATGCATGCATTCCGTAACTACTAAATATTGTCAAAGTAATGGCATTTGTAGTATGCCATACTGCTATCCACTGGAGACAAAGAAGATCAAACTGAGTTTTAAGTATGCTCAGGTCTTTGTTATTCATGACAAATAAACACAGCAAATGAAAACTCTAAACTCAACTAGATAAATGACTAGTGAGGGTCTCAGATATAGTAGGCATATATATTCATTTGAAGACTTTAATATATACTTATTAAATATCCAACATGTATATAGGAATATTATAGGTATAATGAAAAATAAGGGCATATAAACAACCTGTTCTCTTCCCTCAAGCATTTTTCAATCTTGTGAAGTAGAAAAGGATGTTAAAAATTAATTCTGTAACAAGGTAGAAGGTCCTATGAGGCTTCTTAATCAGTTCTTAGCTGTAAAACAATAAACATATTGTTGGCTGCCCAGTATTAATTTATGACAAACCCAAAGCACTTTTCAAGCTACATTATTCTTTATTAAATTTAATAACCTAACATCTACTAGAGTATCACCCCTACCTTTCTTGTGGTATTATTTGTTGATGTAGATCATTGACCTCACCTGCAGTTATTCTCTCTTGTTTTGATTAATTTTTTGGAGGAGGAAGTGGAGGAGGAGGAAACAAAAGAAATCTTTTTGAAATACACAGCGAATTAGAAGAAGTGGGAATAGAAGACAGATTTTGGATTCTCTTTGATTTTTCATCTTTTCCCCCCTATGGTCATTGCTGTCTACATTAGATTTCTGCTGACCTGGCAGAGAAATACATTGTTCATGAAGCATTATCCTTGTGGGGCTAAAACGTTTCACTGGTGTTGAGAAAGAGATTTCTGTGTACCTTCTATGTGATGCATTCCTGTCAATGGCATTAATGTATTTAGTTTCACCCCATTGGGTTTTACTAATTTAGATATTCCCAAGATCCAGATGGGTCCTGGTACACCTGCCTAAAGTAACACATTAGGAAAGTGACTTGTTTATGTCAACATAGCTAATGGCAAGCCTGGAACTAGAAATCAGGTCATGTGGAAGGAGAAGGATTCTGGGTTTAGAATCAGTGCCAAGCGCAAATTCTAGTTCTGCACCTCATGAAACTTCTGACCCTGGGTGAGTCTTTGAGCCTCAGTTTTCTTGTCTGCAAAATTGGAAATGTGCAGAAATGTGTGAAAATTTAGTGAGATAATGGAAATAAAGTGTCTGTGTCTGACACAGAGCAGACACTAATAAAATATTCACCTCTCTTCCTTCCTAGCTCCTAGATCAGTACTCTCCTTGGTATGCCACTGGGCCTCATACAGAAATGGATTTGGACCTATGGTGTCATATTATACACACACCTCGGTGACTCTGCAGCCTGAACATACATAGTGCACGTGCAAGAGTGTTGTTGGCGAAAGAATAAGCCTTGTTAGAGAACAATTAGTTCTTACCCTTTAATCTTAATCCTTACTCTGCTTACCCACACACCTTGTGTTGGTGTGGTGTAGAGGGCATAAGCTTAAAATCAAAGCTCTTTGGCTTTACCTGGCCAGAGGTGGGAGAGAACAAAAACATGAGAGGAAAAGAAGAATCTTCCTCTCCCCTGTGTTACAGAAATATTAAGCTCCAGAAAAATTACAACATAATTGTGAGCATGGGAATACAAAAAGAAAGAGAAGTAAGTAAATTCTGGAAGTTTTTGAAACTATGTCCACTTATCTCTTTCATTATCAGTATCGCCACCATCCAGTCCATGATACACTTGAAATTTATTTATTCTTAGTTCTAAACTCAATAGCATGCAGAATAAGTGATCTATAACAACCTCTCATATATTCCAATGGGCTAGTCTCTTACATTCTCACTTAGCTTTGCTTAATTTGTCTTAGGTTGACCAGACATTTTCATATTTTCTACCTTTTAGTTTGGCCATTTATAGTGTCCTTTTAAAAAGAGTCTTCTAATGCTATAAATGACAATCATTACAATATTAAATGTATCAAATCAACGTGTTGTATACCTTAAACTTACACAATGTTATATGTGAAATATACTTCAAGTAAAGAAAGTTTCTTCTTAAAGTTTATGTCTGTATGTATAATTTTATATAATAATGAGTTGAGAACAGTGGAAACATGGTTTAAGAGGTTAAGTATCCTAATCTCCTATTACAGCAACATTCTTTGTATCTTAAGCTTTTCCAAATAAATTTTTTTAAAATTTTTTATTTATTTGTGATAGTCACAGAGAGAGAGGGGGAATGAGGCAGAGACACAGGCAGAGGGAGAAGCAGGCTCCATGCACCGGGAGCCCGACGTGGGATTCGATCCCGGGTCTCCAGGATCGTGCCCTGGGCCAAAGGCAGGCGCCAAACCGCTGCGCCACCCAGGGATCCCTGTATCTTAAGCTTTTCCAAGCATCTCTTTTTACAGATTCCTTCATGTATTAATATACAAAAGGTTGAGTTTTAAGAAATGTAATAATTAAACATTTACATAATAGGCATTGTATTTAAAATGAACAGCCTAATTTTTAAACTGAAATCTATCTAGTCTCCATTAATTACTAACTTAGTATTATTAACATATTAGTATGTATTTACTTTTCTTTTTTATTTTTTTTATGATAGTCACAGAGAGAGAGAGAGAGAGAGAGAGAATGAGGCAGAGACACAGGCAGAGGGAGAAGCAGGCTCCATGCACCGGGAGCCTGACGTGGGATTCGATCCCGGGTCTCCAGGATCGCGCCCTGGGCCAAAGGCAGGCGCTAAACCACTGCGCCACCCAGGGATCTCTGTATTTACTTTTCTATTGAAATTCTTCAAAATAATGTAAATTCTCTGCTAATATTTAATATTCAATATAGCTGATATTTATTGAGCACTTACCATGTGCACTTATCACTGTTTTCAGTGTGTTACTTATACTACTTTAATATTCCTAGTGGTCTATTAATATCCTTATTTTCCAGGTCAGAAAACTGAAGTATAAAAAGATTTAAAAATTATATGTGTAATACGTGTATAGTAAGTAGTGTTCAGGATTCAAATTTAGATTATGTGGTTCCTGAGCCTGGGCTTTTAGCTGATATACTGTTGTAAGTTAATTAACATACTGAAGCTATTTTACTTTTCATTTAACCATCTTAATCAACCAATAAAATTGTTCTGTAGTAAACACTAGTATACTCATAGAGTGAAATTTTGCTTCTGTTAAATAGTACTCGTTAGATCAATGTAGCTAAGATACTAGTTTATAAATGGTTTGATTTTTTTAAAGAATTAATTTGTAGATCAGTTATATATATGGGAAAAATATTATAAATAGTGGTTAAATGTCAAGGATAGTTATAAAGGCCTGTTTAACCCATTATTAATTGATTAATCATTAATCATTAAATAGGAGCATTGGTGCTCCTATTTCCTGGCAGCAAGGAGAGAGGTATGATAAAGAAAAAGTATAGAGAAGTTTCTTCCCTTTCCTAAAAAGGAGTAGGGCTGACTGCAGGCAAAAATTTAAAACAGTTGAAATCTGACTTTGGTACTTCCCAAATATCCCTAGTGTCCTCAAGCTATTTTACCCCATCATATTTCATTGCCATGGCAATCGAGATTTTTATTTCATTAAACCAATTGATCTTTGCTATGTGTTAGGTGGGAGTACAGACTTTAAATGAATAATAATATATAAATGACAACTGTCCCATAACGGACCCAGACATATTCATATTATAAAAAGGTACTCCTTACCAACATTAATAGTAAATTAATCGAATTTGGTCTCTAACTGAGCGGAGACAACCCAGATGGTCCTAGAGGCTGATTTTCCCTTGCTTTTGGTAGTGTCAGAAAAAACTTGCTCAACAGACCCAATGATCCCAAACGGAAGAGCAGACATACATGGTATTCTCTGAAGGCATCACCTTCCAAGACCACTTTTTTGACCAGAAATTCTAGAATTCTAGCTGTACACGGTTGTCCAGCCATGGTCTCTAATATGTAAAGCATTATTGGGGTGGAAAACCCCTCCTACAGCATTTTACCTGTTGTGATTGTTCTATCTATGCCAAGCCTAAGCTCTCTTCTCTGTGGGATGATGAGAATTTGGGGGGGGACATTGGTAATGACTCTTCCCCTGTAATCCAATACACTGCCATGTGCTAGCATGTGTGTGTGTGTCTGAATGTGTGTGTGTTCATGTGCATGTGTGCCCTTTTGGCACTACAACAGAACAAAGGCTCATCTGTGGGGAAGGGCATTTTGAGCATATCCTTGCTTTAGCCCTCTAAACATAGTTCTCCTATGCATTTCAAGGATTTTTGCTTTTGTTATATGTATGTATACATAATATATCAAGCCAGTCTCTCTAATTGCTCAAGTCTGGATACCAACAGCTCATGTCATCTGTTGCAAGGGAGTCAGTACTGGGGACAAGAGCACTTCTTTGTCCATAAGGATCATTTGCAAATCAGTTGTTTATATGTCTGGCATTTTGTTAATGAAGGGAATGCTTTTATTATTTTTTTCTAGATGAAGTAGATGCTTTGGGATCTTTTTAGCACCACTTGTTTTTGCCAAGTAGAAGGATATTACACAGGTATTCTCATCAAAGTAATTAGGTTGTTAGATAGGCTCTGCATGTGGCAGTTAATGTGATACATTAGTTAAATTGTAGCCCCAAAGGCTTGTAGGATCAGAATTGCAAACACAATCTGAGTTCCCAAGTCCTATAAACCTACCCCTTTAGGATATACCTCCTCTATAGTAAGAGGGAACACTGCAATAACAGATTATCATCATAAGGGTATGAGCTGATTCTCCTGGAGAAAACACTTGTGTAAAGATATTCAGTGTTTAGAGAAGCACATTTGGATATGCTGGAATTTTTTCCACAACTCCCAGACATGCCAATCAAAGATAACACAATGCAAGTATCTCTGAGTGACACTTCAAGCTGCATTCATAAGCAACCTGCCTCATTCAAAGTCAATGAAGAGACAGGACTTACAAGCCCATGCTGAAAAGTTATTGAAATGTGACTGACATCTCAAAGAAACTGTGTCAAAGGCTTGCATGACCCAGTGCTGAAACACAGTGAGGTTAATCAAAGTTATGGCAGTTGGGTACCACACAGAGGTCTTCCTTAAGTTTATTTATTTATTTAATTTAATTCAGACACTCAATGGGTTTATTATCACCCTCTGCACTCCCTCTAGCATTTAACCCCCAGTTTGTATTACTGGTTGTTAAACTTTTGCTTCAGTTGCTGTTTAGAAAAGGGGACGTAGAGTGTCATTACTAGTGAGGTTTCTATGGATAAACACTGGTGTTACATCTCTTTCCATTTCTTGAATTCCCCTAGGAAATACTGAGCCTCCACAACTATATTCCAATCTAAGGTGCCACATAGGAATGATGTTGGAACAGCTACTATACAATCCTGTTCAAAAAATTCTCATTAGCACATGAGTTTGATGATTTAATGAAACTCTGTCTACTCTCAGAAAGAGTCAAAAAGCAGACAAAAGAGGTAAATTTGATCTTGGTCTATCTATCCATTTTGTCTCTTCCCAATGGCAGACATATTCTCCTGCCTAGTGTAACACCTGATCACTGGCATTTTTTTTTTTTTAACTCATTGCCACCTCAGGACAGAAGGCAATCCTCTGAGAACAATTATAACATAATCATGAATATTAGTTAGCAGTTCTTTTATATTTATATTTTATGCAGAATGTTTCCATGGATTTTCTTCAATATCATTGTAAAATACAGAAAGTATATCATCATCTGACAGTGAAAATAGCTAATAACCTTGTCTAAGAAAAGAAGGGGAGACAGGAAAGGTAACCTCTCTATGATGAACAGAATCTGGCGAATGTTATAATTATGTTCATGGTGATTATGCCCATGGTTTAAAAAGTGCAAGCAATTATGAGTTATGTTTATAGATGTAGAAGGTAACAATGCATGATAGAAATTATGTGAAATTATCAATGCATGATAGAAATGTATGCATGTGCATGTGTGTGTGTGTGTGTGTGTGTTTCCATCCAATATTCTAGCCTCATTTCAACTGTACATTTGGGTCTAATATTTCTTGGCATTTTTGTTTTTTACCATTTGAATCTATTAGGAATGAGTCACTGGTTAAAAGAGTATAATCACAAATGTCAACATAATTAGCTGCTAAATGTTCACATATCTGCTCTTAATTTCAATCAAATATATATATATATATACATGTATAAATAAATGCATAATAAAGAATAAATATACATTATATATTTACATATATATGTAATATGTAATGAATATATACTATGTAAATATATGGTATATATTTATTTTCTATAGCTAAGAGATCTAGAAAAGAAATTTGTTTTTCTATCCTTCCAGACAGTTCTACTACAAGATAAGTGCTAAGTTGGATAATATCAAATAAATTCTCTATTCTGGAATCAATCCACAATTCATGTGAAAGTCTGTCACAATAATATAAGAGAAAAATAAAAGAGAAAAATGACAGTAAAATGACTACATTCCTTGTTATTATTTTAAAAATTTTAAGAAGGGATGAGAGTTAAGACTTGGGAAAGATCACCTTGGAAAGAAAGTATATCAAACATGACTGGCAATGGACTTTTCTTTTATGAAGAATAATGGTTTAATGTTTAATTAATCTTATCCATTTCTGCATTTATGGGAAGGCAGAGAAGAGTCTGCTTTATAATGTGGAAAATTAAATATTAAAACCTTGGTGCCTACCAGACTTACATTTTCTTATTATGAATGGGCATTTTCACTTTCTGCACACACAAAGAAAGAAACAGGAGACAGATGTAGTCACTTAGCTCTGCAAGAAAGGATTATTTCAGGGTATCTCTGATACCATCTTGCTATTAGAAACAAAACACATCAAAGATGAATAAACATTTAAAAGCAAAACAACAATAAAAAGCAGAACTATAAGATGACCATCATACACAATATAAGGCCTTAATTCTAAATGTTGTAAAGTAATTCAACTGCTTTTTTAAAATGTATGAATTATCTAAAATTCATAGATCTAATACTCTAAAATGGTTATGTTGCTTACAGGATATTACATAGGCTTTCATGTTCTATGATGTCTTTTGCAGTGAGGAAACTGAAATAATTTATTTATTAAAAATAAAACGCTACCAAGTTAAATGTAGAAATAACAATTGAGAACAATGAAAAGAAAGAGCAGATGTTTAGATGTTTAATTCAAACTGGTGCTTACTTACATTATAGTTTGGGCTTGATGATATATTTTGTAATTAAATATGAAATTTCAACTTATGTTTTAAACTATCATTTGGATCTGTGATCTCCAATGTATTATTTATCCCAAAGCAGAGATTGTAGAAGGGTCCAGGAAGTCTCCGTATCACAGGAATCCTACCTCTTTGGAGATGGATGTTATATAAATCCATCTCCACTGATCATCAGAGATACTTTGCCTCTCTGTGACTGGTTTACTGCTTCTGGAAAATAGAATGGATTTGAAAGGAGAAGAAGGCACACTTTACAGACATTCTCCTAACCTTAAAGGTTATGATGTGTGATTTAACATGGCAAATTCTTCCAATTATGTTGTGTGCATTACTGAACTTGTTGACATCTTGGTTGCTAACCCTATGATTTGTTGCTTCTGAGGTTAAGCCAGGATAGAAAGTATTACATTCACAAAATCTCAGTGACATGATTTTTTTTTTTTTTTTTTTGGAAATTGCTTCTGAAAAAGCATTAATGATTATGGGGAAATGTTGCAGAAAAATTGGGGGAAGTTCAGAAAAAGTTTGGAAGATAAATAAAATACAAAGAAACTAAGGACAAACTACTTTGTCTTATTTTCACACAACTTTTGGTTTCTACTCAGGGGTCATCTTCAACAACACAGTACAGCGCTGCTTGGACCATGTGCCTCTGCAACTGGAAGCACAGGTGTCAGAAACATGGGATCACACCTACAACAGACCCTATGATGGCCTACAGAACCGCACCCTTGTTCTGATAACAGAAGATCACTTTTTCCATGAGAGCTCAGCTGCTGCCCACTCACCTAACCACAGGTTTGACTCTATGATCTCACACCAAATCAGTCAAATGCCTACCTGGAATTTCTGCTGCAATTATCAGGAAAGAGGTGTTCTCTTCTCACAGGGATTACAAATGCAAATGTCAGCTCAGTTTAATTATCTACCGAATTGCCTTCTGTACCTATAGATATGACTTAAATTTCAATGGGTAAGTTATATGAAAGTATAAGAAATCAGAGTTAGAAAATTAAAGTTGATTTTCTGATCAGGGGAAACGGGGAAAGAATGGATATTACTTCAGCCCCAATTTTCATTTCGTCCCTCTCAGCAACCAATGCTGTCATTTCACCACGTGACTGTAACTTCTCACCTCCAGGAATATATCTGAATTACTTAAAATACACTCCTCATTCTCCTTTCCTCTCATCTTCTGATCCACAATTAAAAGGTTATGGCTTTCAAGAAATGGTCCTCATTTCTCCAGTTAGAAATTTCTGAGGGGTTCACAATTGAATTTACCTTCTTGTACTACATAAACTGAAACTGCAGTTCAAAGACCTTCCATTTTCACCATGTTTAAATCAATAAGTTAAATTAAGATACAGAAGTCATGTGTGTCAAATAGAAAATATCACATAGATGATAGCAATAATGGCAGATAACAGCAAAAATTTGAAATAATTTTAACAGGCTATAATAGTGGGTCAAAAATCAACAACAGAGAGGTTAGTAATGATTCGTGTCAAGGGCAGAACATAGCATTAAAAAACTAAGTGATTTTAAATATATGGCTACAGATATGGTTGACAAAGTGTATGTCGAAAAGATTGAGGTCTTTACTGTATCAAATGGGTCAGTAAAATTCAGGAATTCAATACAAAGTGTTTTTGTCAGACAGAAGGAAAACACTCCTGATCTCTTTTCCTATTTAAAACTTTGTGCATTCCTTAAAGCCGTACTCAGATGCAATTATACCCAGGAAATCTATCCTGAGTACTTTATGTGTTTTGTGAATTTCCACAATAAACAGTTTTGTATACCAGTACTCAAGATGATATATTCCTGTAAGATATTTCAGTAATGCTTCTCAAAAAATACATTCATAGATTGGGTACCAATGAGAAACAACACTTCAAAAGTACTCTGCCACAGTCAGACCATATGTAGGCAATCCTGTGCCCATATAAAATCTGCATATCAGATTTTCCAACGAGAAATGCAAGATCTCAAAAAATAAAAAATAAATTGAATTTGGAATGTGACATCTTGATCTATATGCATAGAAAAGGGCCATAATAAGCTGCTCCAAAATTCTGATGGGCCTTAAGTTGGAGAAAAATTGATCTATCCATTTTTTTTTCCCAGAGAGTAGAAAGAGGACCAACAGATAAAGGTAAGAGAGAAGTGGATTTTAGCTTGACTTGTAAGTGAAGCCCCATAGTGACATAGGCTACCTGTAAAAATGATGAGTTTTAGATATTTGGATCCACTTGCATAGAAGAATTGCATGCAAAGAATTCTAAATCAGAATTCTTACATTGCTTGAGAAGTTAGATTACATGACTATAAGGTCTTCTTCAATTCCACAGTTCTATAATATCAAATCAAAATTCCATGTCATAACATTAAAGAAAAAGACAACCCCTTTTCATTAGTTTAGTGCTCTATAGAACCTGGTCTGTATCAAAGGGGGATAAAAGATCTGCCTAAGAGGAGAATTGGAACAATCCCAGGTTCCCTGGCAGGCATTTTGTGTTTCATCTAAATGAGTACATTACTTCTTGTGTTGTTCATCCACAAATGAAAGGTTATAATAAGACATCACTAAGAAAGTATCTTAATAGTGAAGGTTAGACGATTCATGCAATAAATTAATCAAAAGCAATGCTAGAAACAGTGCCTGTTTCATGGACTAATTTAGTTTAGAAATACATGGGGTTCTCATGTGCTCTTTTAAAAAGTCCACGGTGAGAGCAGTATGAGAAAGACTTTTACCTAAAGATACTAGCGAATCTTCACAGTCAGAGATGTCCCTTAAAAGAGATTGCAGGGCAGCCCCAGTGGCGCAGCGGTTTAGCGCCGCCTGCAGCCCGGGGTGTGATCCTGGAGATGCGGGATCGAGTCCCACGTCGGGCTCCCTGCATGGAGCCTGCTCTCTCTGCCTGTGACTCTGCCTCTCTTTCGCTCTCTCTGAATAAATAAATAAATAAATCTTAAAAAAAAAAAAAAAAAGAAATTGCGTGATGAAAATTTATTAAAGGAGGTCAGGAAAAGTCCTCACTTGAAAGTCTGTATCAATATCATTTTGATAATTTTACAATATTTATGTCCAATAATTCTATTTTCATGTTGAGCGATTTAACATCTAATAAAAGTGATTTTTTTCCTCACAAAATCTCCTAAGACAGCTTCCAAGTATTTTCAAAGTAACTATGGAATCCAATGTTGACAAAAATGTATGATTGAAGAAACAAAAGCCTTAGTAGTTGTATCCTCTTCTTTTCCCATTTTCAAATAGCAAAGATCAGGATTCAGGAGAATTTAAAATTCAAAACACTCCCTGAGGTTCTTAGATATAGGTCATTTCATTTAGATAAAAACACAAACTTGTAATAAGTGATATAAATCACCCTTTATCACAGAATTAGCTGTTTTAATAATCCAGAATAAGCCATTCTTTTTGGCACTCTAATTCACCATGGTTCATATACGTGGCCACCCCAAGGGGACCTGGAATCACTAGCCTTGCTGCTCATGCAGCAGTAAGATGACCCTGGAGAATCAGAGTCACTGAAATCTTGGTCCCGTAGCCAATTCTCTCTTGCTGCATTTGCCTCTAACATATGTGTGCTTCTTTATTTAAAGCTTGGGGTTATTTTCCCCCTTCCTTTTTTGTTTTGTTTTTGTTTTTGTTTTTGTTTTGTTTTGTTTTGTTTTTCAAAAGCACATTCTTCAGGAATACAGGCTAAATTGCAGGGTTTGCTACTACAATTCATCTGAAAATACTTCCAGACAGCAGCATATATAAACTTAGCAACATGCAAGAGAACAAACAAGCCATCTATAAATACACTCCAGGAACTTCTAAAACAATGTGACAGTGGCATCTGGCATGGGTGAGATGACAATTTAAACTTCTCAACTCTTCACCCAAATTTATGTCTAAAACTCCTTCAAACAACTGATCATTTAGGAGGAAAAACATCACGTTGTGCTTGTTGGTTATTATGCCATAAAAATTGGAGAGAGGCTGTAGTTAGGAGGTAGCAATGCCATGTGAGGAATAAGAAATTTCCAGGCCCCTATATAATATGCATAGATTTATAAAAAATCATTCCTGGGTAGGAAAGATTACTGTTAACTATTATTGCTAATAATAATGCATTTCACTGACTCTACAATGCTGTCAAATACACAAGATACTACTACAATTCCATGTGCCCTTAAAAAGGTTATCAACTAGTTTTAAGATCCATGATTCAAGAAGCAGCACAATTTCAGAAATATCAAAACATTTGTTGTGAATTGTTAAAATATATTAATATTTTCTAGTTTGTATTGTGTTTGTTGTTTATGATGCCATTAGGGTAGGGCAGAGGCATGTGGGGTATCATAGGCGGCTCAAACTGGATATTTGGCTTCAGAACCCAGCTTGGGGAAAAATAATCTAATATCTAGCTGCATGCATCCAATTTATATTTTCTATGTCTCTCTTCATTTTCTTCCCACAGACATCATTTTGATAAGGAACATTTCCCGTCTTTCCCTCTACATTTTTCAATCTGTCTCACTTATATTCACATAAAGCTTAAGGTTTTCTAAACTTATGAGGTAGAAGATCTAACCAAATACCAGTACTTCAGTAGCCAAGGCAATTTCACATTAAGAACACTGATGGGCAGTGTTTAGGAGATACGAATAATTGGTGGTTTATAAAGAAGTGTTCTGAGGAGAGGATGTACAATGAGAATAGTCAAGGGGAATTTGAAAATGCATGCAATAAACTTGTGATGAATCAATAAAAAAAAACATTTGCAGAAAAATATAAGTGGAAGACATTGTAGCACATTGGAGTGGAGGGAGGTATGGAATGTTTTCCCGCCATATTTTTTTCTCTTCTTGGACAGTGGGACAATAGGAGATCTGATAATGTTGACTGTAGTGAAGCTATGCTCGTTATGTTATCCTCATTTACGATGACATTTTCTGTTCCTAAAATCCAAGAAAGGTCTTCTCTGCTGTGTCTGCTATGGTGATTCCTCAATTGCTATTAATTTCTCTCCACCCATACTGAATATTCTTAAACTGTAACTACAGGTGATGAGATAGATCATGCATCTTTCCTTCAGTGCAGCACTTGGGCCTCTTTAAGAGTACCTGTATTCTAGATGGCATCATAGCCTAGACCTGCGGTTGGTCCTTTGAGTTTGCTCCATCATATAGTGCCTAAGCAAAGCAGATTGGGAGGTGGTACTAAATATATACTTCGAGAATTTGATGTGCTATATTTAACTGCACCCACTAGAAATGAAGGGTAACTAAACTGTCTACGTAATGCTGTAGTTCCAGATGAATAGCACCATGTAATCCCTTGAAATGGAGACTAAAGTTGCAATCTGAATCAATCACTTGGACTTTAACATTTTACAAAGTAGATAATAATAACAGGAAAAACAGGAAAATATCTGTGGCTCCATTTTCTCTTTCCACAAATTTTACACAATGTGTTTATGAATAGAAGGCTCTGTAAAATGACTCAGGGAAATTATTTATATTTATGTGCCCTGGAATGTTACTGTGTAGCAACATGAGAGGCAATGTGAAAAGCAAGAACTTCTCATTCACTCATTTTACTCAGCAAATATTTTATCATTGCCTATGAAGAGTAGAAACTGATACATGTAAGCCAAGTCAGATTCAGGTAATAATGTAAAGATAAAGACTAGTTGATAATCTATTTAAATCAAATCTTGTCTATTGAAATCTACAACCATAAGCTCAATGAAAGCATGAGAGTTTCTATCACTATTTCCTCAGTCTGCTTTATCAAGTGCAATTTTGTAGGTCAAAACTTTGAGGTGATCCTCTTGCCTCCATCATGAGGATGAAAATATAGCATGAATTATCTTTAGTGATAAAGAACAGTTACCAAAATAGAGATGACTCAACTTCTGCACAGTGAAGCTATGTTGTAATGGAAATTGGCTTTCAGCTGCTGTGACATGTAATTTTATAATACATTTTAGAACATTTAACCTATCCACATTTGTTCAGCTATGTCTGCAGTAGTGAGAGGTAGTGCTATTGTTACAGATTCTGTGAAAGCTACTTATGTGCTATTAATATATGGAAGCAAAAGGGAGTTCTTTTTTCACTGGTGGTCTCTTCCAGCTATTTAAAGAGCTGCTCGGCCTAATAATGTCATCAACCACAAGGATTATTTGTTTTTCTTTGTCCATAATCAATACTTGGCTTTTACTAAAAAAAACATAACTTTGAAAATGTCCAAAATGGAGAGAAAATTTGTTCAATTCCATGTCAAAAATTTCTTTAAAATTTGAAGCTGGAAGGAATGCCCACAAGTAATCTGATTCCAGTCTAATTATCATCAGTAGGCTTGCATAGATCATATAGTAAGGAATAAGGAAATTTTCTGTTTAAGAGAGAGACAGAGAAAGCCTGGGAAGATGTCCATTTTAGCCATTTAGCAATGGACTGTTGTTGGGAATGTAAATTGGTGTGGCAACTATGGAAAACAATATGGAAGTTCCATCAAAAAATTGAAAATTAAAATACCATACAATCCAGCAATTTTACTTCTAGGTGTTTAGACAAAGAAAATAAAAACACCAATTCCAAAAGATATACACACCCTATGTTCATGATAGCATTATTTACATTTTAACTCAATGGAAAAATACATGAATTTATCATATGAAGTAGCTTTAAAGCCCATCTTGACTATTTATTTGAGAGATTCTGAGCAAAGTACTCTGTATCATTGAGCCTTAATATCCTCCTCTATAAAAAGGTTAAGAATAACACGTTCCCTTTTCATTGAGTTGTTGTGAGGACCAAATGATCTGGGCTATTGAGACTGTTTAGTGTCTTGTCTGGCACATTATAGGTACTCAATACGTAGTGTCCACTATTTATTTAAGTTACGTAAATTGCAAGATATGTTTAAGATATGGTTATAATGGTTTTTGTGTGTTCAAGCTTTGTTTACATACAGTCTGTGTCTTTTATTGATCTAAAGTACTAAATTCACGGTAATCTTTTAGTATATGATGGAAAAATTGTACAAATCAGATCACACAAAATTCTCTTTGGAAACAAAGTGGAATGATTATGATTTAAAGAAAAATAATATGAAACAATCTCAACGTGTGCCATTGTGTGATTCAGGATCTCCCATTTGAGAACCCAAAGCATTAAGATGTTACCTATATTTGGGAAGGAAATGACACTCCCCCCCCCCCAATTCTCAAGGGCAAAACTCCAGTTAGCATTATCACATGTGTATCTTCTGCTGTCCCAACATCTGTCATGTCCTATTTTGCATAAGCCATGGTAGATTCTTGTCAAATCACCCAAGTAAT
Organism: Canis lupus familiaris; assembly: GCF_011100685.1. NCBI lineage: Eukaryota > Metazoa > Chordata > Mammalia > Carnivora > Canidae > Canis > Canis lupus. Next base: position 22,222,151 of record NC_049243.1, read on the forward strand.
AACATAACCAACTTAAACATTAACAGAAGACTTTTTTCTGGCATCAACAGCCACACTATGTGCCAATCAGATTTGCTTATTAAAGTAATGTTTTTGTTCTGACGGTTCAACATTGCCATTCAAACCTATGAGCAGTCTTATTGACTCTTCCCTGCTATTAACAAGTCTTAATCACCCAGAGATTCAGCACAGTAGGATATTGCAATCAGAGCAAATTCCCCCATTTGATTCCAGCACAGAAGTTACCAATGAAACTAACAGAGTGATAATACAAAATTCTCTAACTTTATCTCCTTTTCTCCCACTTCTCTGTGAATAAAAATGAAACCATCTTACAGACTTATTTGTAAGCAGCTATCTCTTGAATTTGCAGTGGCTATTAATATCCAGTATCACCAAGGATTTGAACATAACCAAAATATGTTTACTATTGCTTTAAAAATTAAAAGCATCCCAACAATCAGCAGTTTTGCCTTTCAAAGTATATAACTTGTACATCTGGTGACCCAATCCAGTTGAGAGAACTGTTGTAATAGGGTTCAGGTTGCACCATAGCATGACATCTGCTCTACAGTATGCAATCTGACTGTGGATATGAACCCTTAGAAATAAAGTAATTATGCTTTCATTAACCTCAAAACAATTCCCATCCACTGATATTTGGTCACAAATGAGAAACAGTTAATAATTAAGTCATCTGGATTATTTGCAAGTGGTCTGGTGTTTGGGGTTAGTTTTACAACAGGATTGGGTATTTCTCTTTATCTGAAATACTCTTCATAATGTCATTCCATCAATTGATTTCTCTTTTGCTACTGGAAAGTGCTATTTTCTACTCATTCCCCATTGCCTTATTTTTCAGAACAGCAATATTCTTGGGGTTTAAGAAAGGGTTAAATCATAAAAGAACATGCTCACTAGCGTCAATGGCCACTGATTTATGATGAGCACTTTTAGTCAATTATTGTCTGGAAGACTAAATGTACCTCCTGGGTCCAGAACTTAGTCATACAAAGTGTCTGGCTCACGTTGCCAGAATTGACCATTAATTATAATGACCGCAGGTGGCCATCCATGTATATCTTAGCTTTTTCTGGAAAATGTGCAACATGAGAACTATTAGAGGTAAAACTCCACTGGTGAAAGAATAAGGAGAAAAATATTGCAAACTTGAAAGATGCTTTAAAGTATCTAATTCAAACTCTTTGATTTAGAAATAAGAAAACTCAGTGTAATAATACTGTCAAGCACATACAGTACAATTGGTATGTAGTCACTTCAAGCCAAGGGACCAGTCCTCTGTACTCAACTTAGGTGTTCTCAACTCTGAGGGCACATTTTATTACCAATTACAATTACCATCAGTGTTTTAAAAAAAAAAACAAGAATTGTTGGTCCCCCTCCCCACAAAGATTCTGATTTAACTGATCTAGGGTGAGGCCTATAATTGGCGTTTTTTTTTTTTTTTAAGATTTTATTTATTTATTCATGAGAGACAGAGACACAGGCAGAGGGAGAAGCAGCCTCCATTGCAGGGAGCCCGACATGGGACTGGATCCCAGGTCTCCAGGATCAGGCCGTGGACTGAAGGTGATGCTAAACCTTCAGAGCTGAGCCACCCGGGCTGCCCTATGACTAGTGTTTCTTAAAAGCCCCCAGTTAATTCCAATATGCCTTCTCCAGAGATCTCTAGTTGTACCATTAGGATAAATGTTTCTCTTCTCTTAGGATCAGAAAGAGTAGGGATCCCTGGGTGGCAGCGGTTGAGCGCCTGCCTTTGGCCCAGGGCACGATCCTGGAGACCCGGGATCGAATCCCACGTCGGGCTCCCTGCATGGAGCCTGCTTCTCCCTCTGCCTATGTTTCTGCCTCTCTCTCTCTCTCTGTGTGTGACTATCATAAATAAATAAAAATTAAAAATAAAAAAAAGAAAGAGTTCATTCTTATTTTGAAAAATGCATGCCCTGGACACTGAGGATCATCATAATACATTTCTCTTATTGTCTTAGCTATTGGAATGCTTAAGCTGAAGTCTGCAGTGAACATTCCATGTCTGCATGGTTTTCCAGGACATACATTCTTTTCTGGCTCAGTTTTAGGGCACTACATTTTCTTTCTTTTGTATTTTCCCCACATTTGTTTGTAATATTTATTTTGCTGTTGTGTATCTTATTGAAAGCTAACTTTGAAGAATAACTTGGGACATCACAAAAGGTAAGGAACTAGATCCCTAACAATACAGAAAATATAAGACAAATATATGATTATATGATTAAAAGCAATGGGAGTCCTAAAGAAACTTTAGAATGACTCTATCTCTATTGTTTGGAATATTCTGCAAATCATTTAATATGGACAAAAATAAAAAGAGAGACAAAAGACATATGCAATAGGAACACCAGGTTAAATGTTATGGGAGAAACAAGATTTGGAAAGTAGAAGGCATGGAAGTTCAGTAGTGGGAAGAAGAGAGTAAGGGAAGCAACATAGAGTGCCAGTTTTAGATTACACAGAATAACTACAATCCTGAGTCTCAACAAAGTGATTGCACCAACTCTAGAATTCCTTGGTTTCTGGCAACATCATCACATGGAATCCATTCTGCATCAACAATTCTTTATTTATAGTGTGCCAGTATTTTCAGTGGCTTTAAGACTTGCCTCTTACCACTTATAAACATAGGGTTTACATTTTTATGTAAAACAACTTTTTCACATAAAAGATTTTATTTATTTATTTGAGAGAGAGAGAGAGAGAGAGAGAGAGCACTAGTGAAAGGTGAGGGAGAAGCAGAGGAAGAGGAAGAAGCAAACTCCTGACAGCAGAGAGCCCAAGGCAGGCCAGATCCCAGGACCCTGAGATCATGACCTGAACCAAAGGCAGATATTTAACCAACTGAACCACCCAGGCACCCCTTTATAAAATAATTTTATGTGACTACCTAAATTCACTTTAGGTAAGAAAATATTGTGGTAGTACTGGTGACTACTATTTTACTTTACTGTCAATAAAACAAATTCTGATATGAAAGTCTGGGAAGATACAAGTAAATATCAGAATATGTTCATTTGACTCCAGAATGTGGATAATTAATCCCATTTCATACCCATTGTTTTGGTACTATATGTTTTAAGAAAATCAAACAATTAAGCTTTTATATGGTCTAGTAAGTTTGCAAGCATGCTTTATTTTATCGTGCTTTGCAGAAATTCGGTTCTTTTTACAAATTGAAGATTTGTGGCAACCCTGTGTTGTGCAAGTCTATTGGCATCATTTTTCCAACAGCACTTTCTCACTTTGTGTCTCTCACATTTTGGTAATCTTAGCAATATTTCAAACTTTTTAACTATTATTACATATTCATTATCTGTGATCAGTGATCTTTGATGTTAATATTATAATTGTTTTAGGGCATCATGAACTGTGCCCATACAAAACAGTTAATCAGAAATGCTATGTGTTCTGAGTACTCCACAACCAGCTATCCTCTTTTCTCTCTCCCTCTTCTCTCCTATTCTCTGAGACACAATATTGAAATTTAGTCAGTTAATAACCCTATATTGGCCTCCAAGTGTTCAAGAGGAAGTAAGAGTCACATGTCTCCACTTTAAATCAAAAGCTGAAATTATTAAGCTTAGTGAGGAAGGTATGTTGAAAGCTGAGATAGATTGAAAGCTATGCCTCTTACACCAGTTAGCCAAGCTGTTAATGCAAAGGAAAAGTTCTCGAAGGAAATGTAAAAGTGCCACTCCAGTGAACACATGAATGATAAGAAAGCAAAACACCATGAGATTGCTGACATGGAGAAAGTTTTAGTGGTCTGGGCAGAAGATCAAACCAGCTATAACATTCCTTTACGCCAAAGCCTGATCAGAGCAAAGTCCTAACTCCCTTCAATTTTGTGAAGGCTGAGAGAGGCGAGGAAGCTGCAGAAGAGAGTTTGAAGCTAGCAAAGGTTGGTTCATGAGGTTTAAGGAAAGAAGGCATCTCCATAACACAATATTGCTAGGTGAAGCAGCAAGTACTGATTCAGCAAGTTATTCAGATCTGGCTAAAATAATTAATGAAGATAGCTACATTAAACAACAGATTTTCAGTGTAGATGAAATAGCTTTCTATTGGGAAAAGATGGTATCTAGTACTTTCATTGCTAGTGAGGAGAAGTCAGTGCCTGGTTTCAAAGGTTCAAAGGACAGGCTGTTTCATCAGGGGCTAATGCACCTGGTAATTTGATGCTGAAGCCAATGCTCACTGGCCATTTCAAAAGTCCTAGGGCCCTTAAGAATTATGCTAAATCTGCTCTTCTGGTGCTCTGTAAATGGAACAACAAAGCCTAGATGACATTCAATCTGTTTTCAGCATGGCTTACTAAATAATTTAAGTCCACTGTTGAAACCTACTCTTCAAAAACCCATATTCCTTTCAAAATATTTCTGCTCATTGATAATGCACCTGATCCCATAAGAGCTCTGATGGAGATATACAATGAGATTAATGCTTTCATGCCTGGTAACACAGTGATGCATTCTGCAGCCCATGGATCAAGTAGTAATTTCAACTTTCAAGTCTTATTACTTAAGAAATACAACTTATAAGGTTATTGCTGCCATAAATAGTGATTCCAGAGATGAATCTCAGCAAAGTAAATTGAAAACTTTTTGGACAGGATCCACCATTCCAGATGGCATTAGGAACATCTGTGATTCATGGGAAGAGGTCAACATATCAACATTAACAGGAATTTGGAAGAAGTTGACATCAACCATCACAGATGACTTTCAGAGGATTAAGACTTCAGTAGAGGAAGTTACGGCCCATGTAGTAGAACTAGCAAGAGAACTGAAGATGTCACTGAATTGCTGCAATCTCATGATAAATGATAAAATTGTAATGGATGAGCAATTGCTTTCTATGGATGAGCAAAGAAAGTGGCTTCTCAAGATGGAATCTACTTCTAGTGGAGAGGCTGTGAAGATTGTTGAAAAGACAAGAAAGGGTTTAGAATATTACAAAAACTTAATTGATAAATCAGTGGCAGCATTTGGGAGGACTGACTCCAATTTTGAAAGAAGTTCTATGTAAGTTAAATGCTTTCAAATAATATTGCATGCTACAGAGAAATCGTTCACGAGAGAGGTAATTTGTGGCAAACTTTGTTGTTGTCTTACTTTAAGAAATTGCCAAAAAATAAAAAATAAAAAAAAAAAATAAAAAAAAAGAAATTGCCACAGCCACCCCAACCTTCAGCAACCACCACCCTGATCAGTTAGAAGCAATCAACACTGAGGTAAGATTTGCTAAAGCACAAAAAGATTATTATTTGCTAAAAGCTCAGATGATGGTTAGCATTTTTTTTAGTGATAATATATTTTTTAATTAAGGAATGTAAATTTTTTCAGATATAATGCTAGATTTAATAGGCTACAGGATAATGTAAGCGTAACTTTTATATGCACTGGGAAACCAAAAAATTTATTTGACTCACTTTATTGCAATATTTGTTTTACTGTAATGATCTAGAACCAAACCCGCAATACCTCCGAGGTACGCCTGTGTAAGTTTTAATAAACTTTTATATAGTTCCATTTATCAACATTAATTGCCTCAGCTAAGATCATACATTGATTCAATATGGATATAAAATTGCTCTGCATCAAAGACCTAGAAAAATGGCTCAAACTGATTCTAATAAAAAGCTGATATTTTAACAATTATGGGTTATAATTCATTTTGGTTTTGTGACTTTTTTTAAATCAGCAACAGTTTCAATGGTCCCATTCATTTCCAATGTTTGAATTTTAAATGAAAATAAAGATGGCAGCCTAGTTCAGTACCTTCTAGCTAGCAATTAAGAGTGTTTGGCACATAACACATGCTCAAGAAAATGTTACAGAATGAACAAAGGTAAGCTCTGAGAGTGCAAGGTGATACTAAGGGAAAGTAAAATTAAAATATTAAGAGAATAAATAAATACAAATAGATACTAGCATATTTGAATTTGGTTTCTGAAATTGAAATCCTTGGAAAATTTAGAAATAACTGATAGATTTTATGAGAGTAAATAAAATGAGAACACAAGCAATGAAAAATTAGACTTACTTTCCTTAAATATATATTAAATACATCAAAACAGGGATCCCTGGGTGGCGCAGCGGTTTGGCGCCTGCCTTTGGCCCAGGGCGCGATCCTGGAGGCCTGGGATCGAATCCCATGTCGGGCTCCCTGCATGGAGCCTGCTTCTCCCTCTGCCTGTGTCTCTGCCTCTCTGTCTCTCTCTGTGTAACTATCATGAATAAATAAATAAAATCTTTAAAAAAAAATACATCAAAACATTATTTCATCAAATACATCATTAGACTTAACTTTCCTTAAATATATATTAAATACATCAAAACAAATTATTTCATCAAATATATCTGGACAGCAACAGGACCAGACTTTATGAATTCAATTTTACTCTTTATATTTTCAAAAATATCCTCAATTGAACTTCACAACAATTCTATGAGGTAGACATAGAGTTTAACATTAAGGAATCTAAGGTTTAGAATTAGTACACCTTGTGGTTAAAGTTTGATCTGCTCGAGGTTTGGGGTTTTGTATAGTGCCCCTTTCTGCTAGTTATTGGAAAAATGTTTCTTGTCACACTGACTTACTTCATAATGTCAATTCTTATAAAATATAAATACATCTAATACAGATACATCCAGCACAAAATATAAATGTATCTAACATAAATGCTCTACCACAAAGTAAAAGACATCTGTAGTATCTGAAGTGGAAGAAGTCGGAGAGCTCTCCGAGAAGGTGTTCCTCCTCTTTTGGGCTTACAGGTTTAGAAAAGTCACAAAAGATCTAGGAAGGAAGGAAGCAAGGGAGGGAGGGAGGGAGACAGGGAAGGTGGGAGGGAGGTGACATTCTGTTGGCCAGATAGACTAGCAGGCTGAACTCTGGGGGAATGATGCAAAGGGAGAGATATATCATCATATACATGTAGCTTCCCCAGTGATAGAGGCTTCCAACCCAAGTCCTATTCAATTCATTTAAAGATACCATGGCTGTGACACACTCAGGCAGACTGTGAAAGGGAAACTGAAGAAGAAATGCATCCTTATACTTCGGTGTATCATAAGCATTAAGCACCTGTGTATTTTGGGAGACTGAACGGTGCCAGAGAACACACTTCCCATTTCTTCTCATGCGGAAACAGGCCCTATATCCCCCTGAAGGGCAATAGTAATTATCACAGAGGAACTCCCGTAGTCTAAGAAAGGCAAAACGGGTGGCTTTTAGGAGCCTTCTGACAGAAAAATGTGTAAAGAGGAAATGCAAATAGAACTCTTTAGAGCAACAATTCTCAATCTTTGCCTTGCCACACAATTTCCAAAAGAGGTTAAATTTGCTTTAAAAATAGTGGGTTTATTTTGTCAGGAAACAAAAAGAAAATGTTTTAAAATGAAGGACAAAGAGGGTGCTACAACTTTGTAAAATTTCTAACAGTTTCTTAGGAATAATGGTCCTTGTTTTTCATCCTCATGAACACTGTTCATGTGAGAAGGGCCTTGCTGTATATATCTTACTGTTGGTGTTGTCATTACTAAAGAAAATATAGTCCAGGTAATCTTATCTATTAATTTTGAACCACCTCAGTTAATTAGTGAAATATTCATACCATTTATAAAATATTCATACTAGGAAATATCTATAGTTCTGGGAACAAATACACATATTAAATGTGTAATACATTAGGCACTTGCTATATACCAAACTGACATTGAAGGAGTAAAAATGTCAAGGATCCTAAATCCCTGTGTGAACGACTTTTATCATTCACTGTAAAAGAATGCTAATAGAGTGTCCAGAGAATACGTTGTATATCAGATCCAATGTTCCTTGTGAGTCATTCCACTTACATTTTAAAGCTGTTGATAGAAGGTGAGTATGGTATGCATCAGGGAGAAAAACATGCAAAAAGGACATGCAAATGTTCTGCAATTCACTAGATATTTTCCTTACACAATAAATGAGATGAAGTAGGGAACACTATGTCAACAGTCATATTCTTTCAAATTAAAACCTCTCATGTTTGCCAATTATTTAAAGCCCACCTGTCACTTTGACCCCATAATTCCAAAAATAAGTTCTTCTAGACACTAAATCCCTGCTTTACAAGCATATCCATAGATTTAATGTGGAGTGGTGGTGTTCACAGATTTTCAGATTTCCGATCTTCAGTGTTTGACATAAAAACAACCAGAAAATGAAAGTTCTCTTAAATCAGACATTCATCAGTCTCCCTAAACGATTTTAAAGGAAAAATCTATTATACACTATAGTACAATGTAATGATGACAGTAAAAAAAAAAAAAAATATATATATATATATATATATATATCTGCTCCAACGTATATTGATGATTGCTCAAAGCATTCTTTGGAGGGCTGTCTAAATATTAGTAGCAAACACCAAAGAAATAGAGTTCTTCAAGAACTCATGATTTGGTCTGAACAAGATACTTATAAATGAATTATCTCTCTATTAGGATTCTTCCAAGCGTTCTGAATTAATTATTTTTACCTTGTCAAATTTTTTTGTTCTTCCTTTTTCATACATGATAGGAATGTTGAGGGATTTTAGGCACCTCATTTAGTACCAGAGAAGCTCAACAGTCTTAATTAAGACAAAATAGGATTTCTCATTAAAAGTAGAGACCCTTCATGCCTAATAGGAAAGTATATTTCACCCTATTAGATTATCATCAACACTACAGTTTATACTATAGGTTTTATGGTATAAAATAGTAGACACAAAGAAAAGTTTTGAAGTTTCAGTTGTATATTCAGATATGCATGTCATAACTTTTCAAATCCAGAAACAAGTAACAAGAATCTTTTATGGATAATGACTAAGAGAAGCATTAATGCAAAGTAGTCCAGTTCAAAGTCAAATTACTACACGATGGTAACTGTATTACTTTTTATAGCATATAAAACATACTAGTATAATGAATGAAAAGTCTCCCTAAAGTGTTTAGAAAGTCATTTCAATGACATTTCTCAAACTTCAGAAGAGATGATATATCTGTCAATAAAATGACACCAAAATCATATTTTATAAGGATTTTAGATTAACACGTGCTTTTGAAGGATGACATTATAGGATCTTAATATCTATAATCAGAAAGTCTTTTGCTCTTAACTTGCAAGGCAATAAGTTTAAGAATTAATTTTGTCTGCTATAAAGCTGGCTTGCCTTTAATCTTCAGATTTAATAGGTCTCTTTTTGCTGAATGTTTTAGGCAGGTAATTGAGGAAATAGTCCACGTTCCATTTCAGTCAACATAAAATGACATTGAAATGTCTTCAAATGTTTCCAGGAAACTCATGCTCAACAGTCTCTGTTATATTTGATATTGAATAACAGCAGAAATAAGTGTATCTAATAAAGCTTTTCCTAAGATATTATGTAATGAAGCTATATGCACTCACGATAATTTACTTGACGTGTTAAGATGTCACAAAACTAAGCATATATAAAATGCATATAAATTAATATGTGGCTATATGATGATTTGCCCATTGGAGGATATCACACATGCCATATGTTCTTTCCTCCAAATGAAATTTCTAGTGTAATTTTGAAGCCAAATTCCTAAAACACAAACCAAGACAAAACAAACAAACCAGAATGATTGTCCTTGGTTTGCTCTGATGGACATCTTGATTCAGGCTTTCTGCCATTATTTATGTCAATGGAAATCTTGAAAAATCATCTGCTCAGTAAATTTTGTAAAGTGCACAAAAAATATGCAGGGAACATCGGAAACCAGCAAATGACCCTTTCCAAAATAGATCCTTCCAGGAATCTTTGAGACTGTTCACATTTAGAAGCGGCAGTGGTTACATTAAGGACTTATGAAAGGGGTCCAATTCTGAAATGCTTTCAATGCTTGTGGATAACTGGCAACTCCTTTCTTTTTTATTAAACGTACTCTGCCAGAAAAGCCTTCTTCAGTCAAAACAAACTTCCACTTAAGAGCAGGGTTTTTTCTAAACATTTTCATAAAGTAAATAGTGAAGCAGGTTTTTTTCTCCGATCTCCTTTTTCTGATAGGAAGTGAGATTCTGGTTTGGCAAGGAACAACTGTGATTTTTGGCTTTCTTGTTTAAGTTTAGTTATTCTTTCAAGGTTCTGAATTGTGTTATATAGGTGCCCAGAGGCAAGCACAAGCATTTTTATACATACAAAGTAGATAAACAATGTAAGAAAGATGCTCTAATGGACCGTTTCCCTACTCCCCTCCTCTAGCCTACAGCATTTGATTTGTTCTGCAAGTATTACTGTTCATCTGAAAAGACTTCTTAGACCATTGTTTTTAGCCTTAGCCTTCTTTTTTGTTCAATTTCTTATTTTCAACAGCTGAAAATTGGATGCTTCAACTTTCTATCAGAACTTCATTTTTTGAATGAGAAATGATCATTTTTGGAAAGACAAAATGGCTTTTTCTTTGCAGTTATTTAAATCTATTTATGGTGTTTTTGTTGGTTTTTTTTTTTTTTTCCAATGGTACAGGTGGGAGTGGGACAAGAGGAAAGAGTGAGAGGAAGTCTACATCACACATACAAGACCATGATGAGTATTTACTAGGATAGCAATAACATGCTGTTTGGTCACATCTAACCACCCACTCTGCACTGTTGCTGGAGGGAGGGTACGCTTGCCTTACTTTAAAGCGACCATTTCGGCCCATGTTCACAGCTTTGGTAATGAACTTGAGGAGCGTACCATATTCAGTTTTGTTGTTGTTGTTGTTGTTGTTGCTGCTGTTTTTAACCGAAAGGACTAACAACTGAGATGGAGGGATTTTGAAAGAAAACAAGGACATTTGGGGGCTGATCCATGACAGTCACCTTTGCAATAGCCAAAATCATCTCCTTATATTTCAGGGATCCATTTGTAAGCAGAGGCTGCCGTTCATTTTTTTGCCCTCATTAGGAATTAGGAAAATGCCTTCACAGATGAATTGCTAAAAAATAGCTGGGGTCTGGGCCAGTTCTCTTGCATTTCTGGTCTGTAAACTCACTGTCACAGTATTCCATCCCACCCCTCCAGCCTGCTCCACCCTCCCCAGTAAATGAGTAGGCATTACATGCAGGATAAAACTATCATATCTTTAAACAAATGTCCTTTTCAAAAATAAAATATAAAGCAGACCTAGAAAGTCTGCTGCTATAATGATTTCATGTTTTGCTGATCCTGGTCTTTTCTTCTGAAAGGCTTTTTAGTGGTCCCCAGTGAAAAGTTGAGATCAGCATTTAAATGCGGGTCTATCTTTTTAACATACTTCAAGTCCTCAGAAGTCACTAAGTCTCAGTGGCTTTGAGAATTCATAAGCATATCTAGGATGTTAAGAATACCTTCCATGTCTTTTTTTTTTTCTGCAAAATTACATTAATTGGAATTTGTATTTTTTCTTTCCCTTTGTGATTTGAAGGAAACATACTACAGAATAAGATTTGTTCAAGACCATTTCTGCGTGTGAAGCAGCTCTCCCCAGACAGTTAGGGACCAATTATAGGAATTTCCTCTATTCTTTGGATTTTTACAGCTGATGTACACTGCTTCCTCTCCTAGGTAACAGCAGCATGCACATGTGCAATGAGACACAGAAAAGAAAAAAAAAAAAAAGAAAAGAAAAAAGTAATTATGTTGTTCCTTGTTATATGCAATAACCAGCATTTGGTTAGAATGCTTGTACGAGTTTTAATTTTAAATGAAAAGATTAAGGCAAAGGAAACCAACATTCTCTTTAAAATTACCACTTTTCTGAATCAATCAACATATTCATTTGCATTTAAAACTTGGCATTTCTTACTTCAGTCATATTTTTCTTCCAGGTCCTTTGAAGTCCTTCTCTACATTCTTTACACTTGTCATAAAGACATTTTTACTTACCATTAAAGCCTAAGAAAAATTGATCAAGGCCTGCAGGTTTCATGTTCTTCAAGTTTTGAGTTTACATGTTAAATTGCAAAAATACAGCAACTGAAAACTATCCAGCGATGAATACAATAAATAGACAAGTTCCTTTGATCTTCAAAAATATATTATATGAAGTTTTTGATTCCTATGATGTAAAACTATCCCATGATCTAATCATTTCTAATCAAGAACTGGGATCATCCAAAGAAGCAAACTTTCCTTGAGCAGGGCTGCAACTAGGATGGCACAAATGAGGCCATGGTTTCCCCCTCCCCCAAACTGGTATTCAAACCTCAGCACCCAAGTCTCGGCCCTAGTCTACTATATGATACCAATAACCTTGTGGAGAGTATTTATGGAGCAACTATGTTCCAACAGTGCTGCTAAATCTGTTGAGGGAATATTAACATGAGTAATTATGTGGAAAAAGTACAAAGATAGAGATCTGTCCTCCTTGAATTTGTGATCCTTCAAAAGCTACCTTCATACTATCGGTGTGAACACAGCAAGCATAACATAGCAAGGATATGGGCTCCTACTGCTGACTGCCTCAGCTGAATTCTGTTTCACTGCTCAGTTCAATCATATCAAACATATCATTTTTAATATTTCTAAATCTCACTTTACTTATGAAAGGTATGTAATACTGCCTACTTTATAGGTGTGATGATAATTCAATGAGCTATCTTATTTTAATCACAGTACCTGTGTTATTATGGTCATCATTCTCATTTTCACAAGAAAGTAAAGATATAAACCTAAACAAACATCTATTTTCATAAAAAACAAAGTAACACTAAAGGCAAAATCAAACTATGAATATTAATAGCCATGAGGCTTTGATATTTTATGATTACTTATTACCCTAAAATCACAAAGAAATCGCAATTTCTACTTCCATACAGAAAAACTACTTTAAAAGCTTTTACTTCCTGTAAAAACCTAAGATTATTAACTTTAAAACTAGGGAATGGCAGTAGTAATAAAATTGCATTGATATAGTTTTAAAAACTCTGCTTTTACCTAGACAGTTTCACACAAATTAATGTATTTAACCCTTCTGAATACCCTGGATTGTATTTTTATCCACATTTTACAAATGAAGAAACTAAAACTCAAATTTACAGAACTTCTTAGCAGCAGGAATATTCTTTAATACTAAGATTCTGAAAATAAATGGTTATCAGGGAGACCCTGATAACCACCGGGGTGGCCCAGTGGTTGAGCAACTGCCTTTAGCTCAAGACACGATCCCAGGCTCCTGGGATGGAGTCCGCATTGGGCTTCCCGCAGGGAGCCTGCTTCTCCCTCTGCCTATGTCTCTGCCTATCTCTCTGTGTCTCTCACGAATAAATAAATAAAATCTTTAAAAAAATAAATGCTTATAAGGGATATATGTAGGCAGGAATATTTTCAGTCCATATTTTAGTGGCAAAACAAAATTCTAGTTTTAATCAAAACAAAAAGTCTGAGGCATTAACTTTCCATAACAAGTCCAAAAAATCATAACTAATAAAGATTGTTACTTTTATTAAGCCATAGTTTGACTGCCATGGCAAGTAAAGTGAACTCATAATTAAGACATCTTGAATGAATGTTAACAAGAAATATAATCATTGGTTTCTTATTCATCTCAATGGCCCCATGTTGCTCCCCCACCCTTGGTTTTGCTAAATCAATATGTGTAATTTAAGTCATGTGATTCTTAACCACAAAACACCAAAATAAGTGCCTGTAATTATATCAAAGAGTGAGAATAACGATTGGTAAATAAGTGGAGAGCCATTTACAGCTAATGCACACTTGTTTTTAACCTACCAAAAAGAAAATATATATATATATATATATATATATATATACTGGAAAATAGGGTAAGTAGAACTTGCCTTTTGTAATCACAGGCACTCAGTGCTGTTCACTCATCTAACAAGAACTTCAAGAAGGCCATATCTTTTCACTGCACAACTATTTGCAAGCAGAGTTAGTAACTAATCCTTTTAAATCCAACCTACCTGCTACACTAGATTAACTTTATCTCAACAATTTTGATTGTGAGTCTCACTTTCCTAAGACCTTCCAATTACTCTCCACTGTCCACTCCATAAAAAGCTTAATCTATGGAAAAACTGAATTCAACATTCACCATATATGACTTCTGCTGTACAGTACCTTGTCCTCTGCCTTTACCTATTTTAACCCCCAAAAGTCCTCCATTTTTTTCAAAGTCCGGGGAAATGCTCATCCTCTTCTTAAGGGTCTCTTTGGCCTTTCTATTTAAAATTATTCCTTTCATGAATATCTAGGGTTCCTGTTTTTTTTTTTTTAATTACATTTGTGGGTTTTACCTCTATACTATCTTGAAATAGGGCCATTTATTGTGTCTTCTGCTACTAGAGACCAACTTTTAGTAAGAAAGACAATCTTTTTTTTACTTTTATATTCTCCCATTGCAGCTTAATACAACACTTTGCATATAGCAGGTGATCAAAAAAAAAATACTTGAAGAAAAAATAACATCTCTTCCTCTTTACTGTTATTAATATTTAATGTAGTGAAGGACCATGACTGTATTTCCTAACTGCCTTGCTATTTCTCCTTATGAGTTGCTGGATGTGGGTGTATGTGTCTGAGCAACACAAGGGGAACAGGTTAGTTTCTCCTGGTAAATCAATAGCTACAACTTCTTTCATGACTGTTTTGAAAGAAATGGGCATGATTCCGACTTGGGTAGGAAATCTAAGAGGAAACACTGCATTCTAAAATCCTATAATGTTAGAACTGAAGACCTCATCTGAACCAAGGACCTCATCTCACACAGCAACTAACAATGGGGAATACTGTCCTTTTAGAAGCTGGGAAAGCTTTTTGCTCAATACTTAGAGGAAGAAAAAAAAATATCTTTTCAATCGATCAAAACTGAGGCAAATAATAATCAAGAGAAAAATGTCATTAAGCTCAGGGACTTTAGGCTTTTAAGGCTTTGTAAAGACCTCAGGAAGCAGCAACCAGAGTAGAGCTGAAGGGAACATCTTCACTCAATTCTGGACCACTCTCACCTTTAAGTCACCATGGCTCAGGTGCACTCAGAGTTCCCGTATCATCATTGTGTCTAAATATGTAATTCTTGGGACGCTTGGGTGGCTCAGTGGTTGAGCATCTGCCGTCGGCTCAGGGCCTGATCCCAGGGTCCTGGGATTGAGTCCCACATCAGGCTCCCAGCAGGAAGCCTGCTTCCCCCTCTGCCTATGTCTCTGCCCCTTTCTCTCTCTGTGTCTCTTATGAATAAATAAATACATAATCTTTTTTAAAAAGGAGGTAATTCTTTTGTTGCAAGATGATACAAGTGAATTAAAAGATTCTTAATATTTTTTCACTTCTTAAAACATCTCAAATAACCTAAGAGAAACTGTAATATTTCACAAATTCCCCCAAACTTCATCTTCTCATAAGTAGAGGACTTATGAGAATTTTTTGTGTTGTACTTGTTTTAAGAATCATGTTTTACATTAAATAAAAGTAAAAGCTGCCTTTTGGAAGTGAGAACATTCCATACCCCCACAAGAAACCTGTATGCTTCATTGTTGATAGGAAGCGGAACTCTGCCAAACAGTGAACTAATGAATTAGAATTTGGCAGCTCTCCATGCCTGATACAATTTAGCTCAAATTTATGAAATCTACTGCTTCCAGAAATTCACTTGTGCCTAAGGCCTCTCTGTACCTTTCAGAGTAAAAAAGCATGACATTGCTAGATTTCTGATTTTACCTCACTGATGAAGAAAGAATTATGAACAACATATGTTTTCTAACCTAAATCTCTGAGCATTTCTTCAGTTTTGCAACAGCAACAGTAAATCAGTTGAAATCAGCATCTCTTTGGGTAGATAAGAGAATATTTCTAAATCTCTGATTAAATCCCCTTAGACCTGACAGGCTTAAGAAAATGTCTGCTGCCTCAAAATGATTGATGCCCTTTTGGAAAGGAAGGAATATTAGCTTTGTTCAACGGCATGTTTTTTTGTCTTTATACTCTTAAAAAAAAAAAAAACAGAACCTTCTTTTTCCCCAGTAAGATGAAAAACATAAAGCCTATCAATACAGAAAAAAAAAAAAATCATCATTAATGCGACTTTTAAACCCACTTTACTTGGGGAAAACTCCTTCAAAATTATGCTCAAGAAATAAGAATGAGGAGGATGAGAGTTTTACATTTTATTTTTTTATTACATTTTTAAATTTAAATTACATTTTAAATACCTAGGAAGAATACATCTAATATGCTAATAAGATGCTAATTAGAGGAACTGAGGCTTAGATCTCAATGCAGCAGGGCCTTCTAGCAAAGAGACCATTCTGTCTTCCTGTTGAAGTGGATGAGGTTAGCTACTACCTGGGCCCCAAACTTCGTGCAGCATTCCAGATACTTCCCCACCTAACCCTAATCAGTGCAACCAAGACCTGCCCTGTGCCTCTTTCTGACCTCAGGGCTTGATGGCCATGCTGCCCTCTCCCCTTTTCCTGTGTACCCAAGGGTACCTGTGTGGCCCTATGACTCAGGCCAAGCTCTTCTTTCTAACCTTCTTCTCTAACAGAGCTAGTTGTCGTTTCCACAATATATTTTTAAAAATTTTTTTACAGCACTTCTCTCAACATACTTAGCTTGTTTAAACATACTTTCTGTTTGTAAAACTATGAGCTATTTGAGCTTCTTTCACCTATTGAAGTTGTGTCATTTTCATCCTTGTGTACTTTGAAATGCCTTACACATTTAGGGTATTCCATAGATGGTGATGAAGGTCTACAACTAAAAAAAAAAAAAAAAAAAAAAAAAAACACCTTTAATATCTATCCCTTTGCTTAGAAGAGGTTTCTTCTTCTATGACACTTTTATCTACAGTTACTGGAGATTTACCATTTGCTGAAAAAATACATTTACAGTATAATAGGCACTGATGAAAAATTTAGTTCACCCTGAAATAACTAAGTCGCCAAAGGAAATCATTTTGTATGAATGACAAAAGCAATAGCAGTCTCATTTGGCCTTGTTGTGACCTTAGAATTAAAGACACACAATGAACACACACATATACTTTGGCGTCTTGCTCAAGGCATATATTGTTTCATACAACTAATTTCAAAAGAATTGGTGCATTGAATTGAAACAAATGTAGAGAATAAAAATAAACAGAAACTAAAATGACAAAAAGTTCTCTTCATATAAGATGTAAAAAGTAAGTGTATAAAATAATCCACCGCCAGTTTAGAATATGTGAGAGATACTATCTTGTTTTGGACACTTCTGCTATATTAAGAAATGTTATCCTATAATGATTTCTTTATACCTAATTTTCACTGCATTCTCTTAATGTATATCTTTTGTCAAAGGGGTTTTGCTTTCTATACATATGATTTTCAATTTTGTATTTTGGCACCCCTTCCCAGCTTATCAGATATTTCACAGTTTCTCTTTAACTCGCCTTTTAAAACTCATCTCAGTTATTTTTCAGAAGCAAACTAAAACTGTCTGGACCTGAATGCAATAGGCTGGCAGGCCCAAGTAATTCCAGCATCATTTCTAAATCTTTCAAAAGTTTTTCAGAGACAGTTCAATGCTTCAGGCTTTTGTAATATTTTAAAATCTGTTATAAGGCTTTGGTTAAGTGATTATTTGATATTACCGTATCAGAGGCTAGAGTGTGACAGAGCATGGGAAGATTCCCAAATGGGAAAGAAGGAGGTGTAAAACCATAATTTATTTATGTTGAAATTGGATTATCTTAGTAGTAATTATCAAATATATGGAAAGCAAATATTCTTGTATTTTTTATAACAATGGAACATATGCTAGATGCATGATGTGTTCCATTAGGTGATTTTATTTTTAAGCCATCTTCCCTTTACTTCCCAGGGGCAGTCCCCTTTTTCCTTCTGTATTTGCTGAGAAATTACTCACTGTTGACAGAAGCTATATACCCTAAAGGAAAGATCCAGAATACTAAAAACTGTACAAAGAGGAGTAAAACATTGGACTCACTCTGAAATAACCAACAAAAGGAAACTATTTTGTGGGAATAAAAAAAAAAAAAAAAAAAAAGAGGCAGTATCAAACTCATCTACCTTTAGGTGTCTGAATTTTATCAATAACTAAGATTCCAACTCAAATCCTAATATGACTGGCAAACATGACTGTTTCAGAGCTCTTGAGCTTGCTCTTCTTACTGCCTGGACATCCACTTCCCTGATTTTCATGTGGCTGGCCAATTTAATCCTTCAAGCCTCAACTCCAATACCACATCATTAAGGAGATCAGACTATATCATATATCCTTCCTCTCAATCTCTACACATTTCTTCGGAATATTTAACATTATCTGATGTTATTTTTTATTTCCTTCTTTGCTTTATAAAATAAATTGCTTATCTTTTATGTTATCCCCTGTATCCTTAGAGCCTACATTCATGCCTGACATATATAGAATATTAATTGATTGAGGAAATGCACTCCTCTTTGGATATTAATAGATCTTAATTGCATCATACCTCTTTATATTTATCCTTGCCCTGAAACTGTGTGTGTAAATCACCTGAGCCATTTACCACTCTCTGAAGTTATGTAATTTAAAAATCTCCTCTATTAAATCTTTTTCTAAAGATTTCATGTATTTTTTTTAAGATTTTATTTATTTATTAGAGACAGAGAGAGAGAGAGGCAGAGACACAGGCAGAGGGAGAAGCAGGCTCCATGCAGGGAGCCCAACGTGGGACTCCATCCTGGGTCTCCAGGATCATGCCCTGGGCTGAAGGTGGCGCTAAACCGCTGAGCCACCAGGGCTGCCCCTCATGTATTTATTTGAAAGAGAGAGAGACAGAGAAAGCAGGAGAGAGAAAGCATGAACTGGGGGGAGTGGCAGAGGGAGAAGAAGCAGGCTCCCGAATGACTGAGCAGGGAGCCCAACATGGGGCTTGATCCTAACATCCTGGGATCATGACTGAGCCAAAGACAGATGTTTAGCCAACTGAGCCAGCCAGGTGCGCCTAAGCTATACATTTCTTTTTAGCTGGATTTTCTTGTATATGTTTCTGAAATATTCATTTCCAAAGACATAGATATAATAAGTGCTCAAATAATATAATTTAAATGAATGAATGTAAATTACATTAATAGCGAGTCTAAGAATGATTATTTCTACTTCACCCATCATCTTTAAAGAATGTTCAGTTTGCTAAAAGTCTCTGATATGGCACCTATATGATGACAGCACCTCGCCTACATTGTACGTAAACTCTACTGACTCTCAAACCCATGTAAGATCATGTAAAAGGTGCTTATAATTCCAAATAATTTCTTTTATTGAATAGGAATTCGATAAGAAATAAAAATATGCCATGTGAGATAATGAAGTAGTACTATAATTATGAATGTGGTCTGTTTTTCAGCGATAATATTTATTAAAGGTATTTCTCTGGTGATCACAGAAGGGCCCTTAGCAGAGACAACCTTAAGAGTAGCATATAAACAGACCAGATTTTTCCTAAAGTCTCAAACTTGAGTTTGAAACCTTAATGGGCATCATCATTTCTTCATTGCCAGCATAATTCTCTCAGTCTGGGCTCTGGCAGGGAAATCAGACAACTCTCACTGCAACCTGGGGGTTGACATTAATTAAAAACATAAAATCATAAAGCATCTGTGGTGGGTTTAGATGCCAAATGAGATGAAGTGATTTTAAAAGTAAACTTCTTACAAAGGTAACTGAATGTCAGAATCTTATGCTTTTCTCTAAAATGATGATAATTACCATGTCTTTCTGTAGTATATCATATACACACTCTTATAATTGGCATAATTGGTATCACTAGACCTTTTAATGTTCCTAAGAGACAAGTTACAAGGATAAGGGTATCAACATTTATTTTAGGCCCAAAGAAAGTAAATACGTCTGCTTCTTCATTTTGTTTCACATGGTTCAGCATTGCTCCCTTATCTGCAGTCTCACTTTGTGAGGTCTCAGTTACCTGCCATCCACTCAGTCCAGAAGCAGATGATCCTCTTTCTGATGTATCCACAGAAGGTCAGTGGCAGCCTAACACTACATCACAAAGTCTGTGTTGTTCACCTCTCTTCATCTCATCTCACATCATCACAAGTAATGTGAGTCTAGTACAATAAGATATTTTGAAAGAGAGACCACATTCACACAGCTTTTATTACAGTAGATTGTTACAATTGTTCTATTGTATTATTATTGTTTTAATCTCTTACTGTGCTTAATTTATAAATTAAACTTTATCATAGGTAGGTACATAGAGGAAAAAATATATTTAGAGAGTTGGGTACTATCGGTGGTTTCAGGCATCCACTGGGGGTCTTGGAACATACCTCCATGGATAAGAGGAGAATACTATATCAGCCAATAGAACAAAATGTCAATTCATTTCCATATATCCTGGGCTCAACTGTTTATGTAGCAAATAGAGAACAGGAATGAGAAGCACTGAATTTCTTTTTTGGTGTTTTTTTTTTTTAATCCCAAAGGATGAAAGGCCCCAAAGCATGGATACAAAAGAGTAGTCTTTGTTACAGCTTGTACTGTTTATGAGATATGGTAAGTGGGACTTGCCTTCTTCGGTGTTTTTACTATGTCTATCTAGCCATAGGAACTATGAAATTACACAAACTACCATGTTGAAATTATACTAGTTTAGTTCCTATCAGCAAGAGAAAATAACCGTCTCCCTGTAGTCCAAAATAATATCACACTAAAAAGAGAAAAAGTAACTCCATTCATGGATAATAGGATAGATACCAACCCAGTGACACTATCTTTAATCTTAAAAAAAAAAAAAAAAAAAACTGTGAAAGGAACTATTATTACTCCTCTCTTGCAAATGAAGAGATTGAAGATCAGCAAAATAAGATGATTTCTTTAAGATCATACACCTGGAAATTGTTGAAAGGAAGGAAGGAAGGGATTGGAATAGGAGGATGTTAGAGAAGAAGGTTGCCGTGTAGACTGATCACCTGCCTTGACTCATCGAGACACAGGACTTTCAGGTTAACGTCATGGACAAAGAATGGACAGTCATGTACAAAGGATGAGAGTAGGCAACCTATGTAGAGATATATAAACCATTATA
Source organism: Canis lupus familiaris (assembly GCF_011100685.1). Taxonomy (NCBI): domain Eukaryota; kingdom Metazoa; phylum Chordata; class Mammalia; order Carnivora; family Canidae; genus Canis; species Canis lupus. The sequence continues at coordinate 22,243,270 of NC_049243.1, forward strand.
AACCATATAAACCATTCCAAAAGACAAGGTTTACCACTGAATTGTTCAAACACAAGGATAACACGACTTGAGGCCATTGTGGTCTGTCACATTTGGCACACTCTTGGCACACTGGCCCTTCATAGCACTTGTTTAAAGCAAATGGAATTTACAAAAAGAAAATCAACAGGATGAGTTCTTGAACCTCAAGAATGGAGGTCAGAGAGATAAGACTGCATCTCAGAAGGATGCAGTGAAGGTAAAAATTTTTTGAAAAATAAAATATTCTTTTAGATTTGCAATTTATTTGAACATTCCCATTTAAAACCTTTAAGATAACTGGAAAGATGACTGAAGGGACAGGTGGTAAATAACTTTTGGCCTAACAGCTGGCAATGTACCTTCTTAAGGAATTAATTCATTTAGGAATTGACTCTTGTAAGCAAGTTCATTCAGGAAAAAAATAAACCTCACACTGAAAAAAAAATAATGTATCACTTAGTGCAAAGAAAACCAATAACACTGTAATAAATAAGTAAAATATGCAACCAAAATATTTTCATTCTGTAAGAAAGAAGCCCTTGCCTGCTTACTTTTTTCTATTATTTTTAGCATGGTTCCTAGAACTTTGAGTTTCTTTGTAATTCATTTGCACATGAATCAAATACTGATACGAATTTCCTTATTCTTTCTTCCACTGTCAAAGTACTACAGCTCAGAGACATTCTGAAGAGCTTCTTCAGATGAACATCACGGCCACCTGAGAAATCCTGACCCCTCTTAGTTTTTGTGATTCATTTCTTTTCACACTTACGGGTTTCAAACAAATAAATCATCATCCACAACAGCAACAAAATGCAGCAGAAACAAATACTCCAAGAGTTTCATGAGTTTCCTTTTCTGCAATAAAAAAAATTGTCTTCATATATCTATTTTGATTCGATTGCACGAAGTCTCAAAGTTCACGTTTAAATATCATGATTCAAGGCAATCATGTGGGCTATGGCAACCCTTATACCATCGTGCTCTTATAGGATATAAATTAGCATTATACTTTAACCAGCTACTATACTATTATATGCCACAAGCATCATTCAGGATTCCTCTTAAGAAAGGCCACTTCTCCTTATAGGCACCTACCAGAACAATTCATCCTACTGAGTCAGATTCTGGATTCCCTCTGAACATTCATGCAGTGCTGAGTACAATTGAACTCTCACACCCTTTGAATTAATGTGGTTAGGAGCTAGTTTGTGGAGCATTCAAGCAATTTTTCTAGTCACTTAGATATCTTAAGCATCTCTGAAATCCAAGCACCATGGGAAAATTTATTTGAAATTTCAGATAATCTATCTGGAACAACAGTAGTAAATGATGTCAGTAGAGAGACTGTTGGGAAGAGGAATTTTGGGGGGGTGTTTTTCATCACACGTTCAGATCACAGTACAATTAATGGAATAAAGTGATTTAAGACTCTGGGTATCTAGAGGAAACCATTTCCAATCCCCTTCCTGACTGCAGAACGAGCCAGAATTGTTAGACAATTCTCTTTAATTTTGCTTCAGCTATAAATTTCTGTTCAAATACAAGGAAACTCTCAAGGAAACAAAGCATATGCAAACAGACAAACCTCCTAGTTAATGAAATGCCTCTGTGAGGACTGCAATCAATAACAGTATAATCTATGTTCATAAATAAGAGTACAGCCTCAAAAGAGCATAGAGCAGGGATGAATTATTCAGGAGGTCTTGCTATGTTGCCTTGCTGCCACTTCCATGCTTACAGCTGTTCAATGACAGAAACACCTGGCTTAGGACTCACTGACTCCATCCAGCCTCCTCTGAATAGCTACATCTCTTTCTTCCTTCTTGTTCCATATATTTATCCATAGAGCCCAAGGCTTTTGCAGCTTGTCTGAGGGTAAGCTCCAAAGAGAGCCACGGAACTCCAAGAGAAGTAAGTCACTTTCTGCAGGTCACAGTCCCACATGCAGAGCTGTTATTTACGGTGGGGAACTGTTGACTGTAGAAAGTACTACTGACAGTGTAGAGAGGACTGGAACCTAATAAACACTTTAATTTCTAGGGACTGTCCGGCAGGGTTAATGTGAGTAGGGAGAGGGAATTGGTAGCTAATAGAGGAGAATAATAGAAAATGAAACTATTCCCCTTTCCAAATGTCTGTAATTTGTGCCTCTTCCATTAGTTTCACAACTAGAGAAGACGTTGTAATAATAGCAACACCACAATTCCTCCAAGGATTATAGAGAGTTTTGCCCTTCTCTGGACTTCCTAAAGTGATAACTGTGATATTCTATGTACAGTCAACAGTGTTTGGGAATTGGAGAGAGCCAAAACCTATTAGCTGGCCTAGCCCACAGTGTAAGCATTTTGTTCAAGTCAGCCTTCTTAAATGACCCTAGGAGTAGAGATTTTAACACATCTTCTGGGAAGCAATTATAAAGCCAATAATTTTTAGTGGTATTAATTTTTCATATTCAGGTGAGATTTTTCCCTGGCTCTATTCTTTCCATTTATTAATACTTACTGGCCACCCTAAAAATATACATTTGCAAACCCTAACATTTGTAAATTATAACTTTTGATAAAATAGGAAGATATCCCAGTCTCTTTCTTAAACTGAATTACAGGTTGGATTTCTCCTAAAATACAAAGAGTCCAAAATACTTGTTAACTTTGAAAGCATCTGACTGTCTGAAAGCTTCTCTCTAGAACCTTAGTTTCAAAATTTCAGTTGATTAAAGTGGACTACACAGATTCTCTCGGGAATTTCTGTGTGAAATATTTTTATTAAAGTGCACATGCCAAAGACCACAAGCAGCGTTGGCTTCCACTTGCTGGACTCCTAACTCACAGAACAAGCATCAAAAGCCTTTCCTATCTGATCACCAGAAGAAATTGTTCACAGAAGGTCAGCAGTTTTTGACCTAGTTCCTGGCCTGCAGGACTCTGCAACAGAAAATAAAATCAGCCTTACTTCAATGCCCTCTTCCCAAACTCCCAAGTGAGGGGAGAAGATAAGGTGCTTCAGAGCCTTTCACATCTTTTTTTGCATGTCGGGGAGAAAGGAAAACTGATCAAGTACCCCCTAGACATTACTGTTTAAGTCATAATGTATCCGTAAAAAAAAAAAAAAAAAAAAAAAAAAAAAAAAAAAAAAAAAAAGCTAACTGTCCAGTATACAACTACCTGCACTGTTCTAACCCGAGAAAACAGCACTTTGGTGTGAGGCCACAAAAAAAAAGAAAAATCTCTCTTAAGCATGTCATTAAATTTAGTAGGGAAATGTAGAAGTTAACGAGAAAAAATGAGCAAGATCCTGTGTGTGTGTATTTTCGCAGTCTTTCATTGCTATCCATGTCTTCTACTTTCAGATCATGATGCAGAGTAGCCAGGACAATTAATTAGTTACCATATATAAATAGTAACACTTTTAAGTTCCTGCATATAAAATCAGAGAAGTAACCAACTCTGAGCTTTCAAATGTTTCGTTACTGTAGCAACTCCATGCGCATGAATGAGAATCAAAAGGAATCAAATATAGAGAGGCGCACACAGATCTGAGCCCTGATAAATAAAAATGTGGAAGACCACAGCTCTCAATTAAAATTGCACTAATTACTCATAATTTCTTTTTGGAATCAATCTATTTTCTTATTTTAAGATCATAGTATTATAAAAACCTATGTATATTATTTTATTATTTTTAAAAATTGTATCGTGGTAGGGACTCCTAACGTATCTACTCTCTTGACAGATTTTTAAGGGTACAATACACTATGGCTATCCATAGGCACAAAGTTACAGAAATATGCTATACAATTGTTCATAAATTTAGCAATCCTCCGGACCCCTGGGTGGCTCAGCGGTTGAGCGTGCCTGCCTTCTGCTCAGGGCTTCATTACCCCATATCCGGGGTCCCAGGATCGAGTCCCACATCGTGCTCCCTGCATGGAACCTGCATCTCCCTCTGCCTGTGTCTCTGCTTCTATCTGTGTGTCTCTCATGAATAAATAAATAAAATATAAAAAAAATATTCAGGACAGGAATCAAACTACTCTCAAGTATAACATGTATTAAAAATATCTAAAACTCATATTTTAAAAATATGTAATATAGCGGATATGGAATAGTACTTTCAGAAGATAGATCTGATACTTTAATTTCATTTGTTAGACATAGTTATTAAAATTATCCTCTATGTGTGCTCTCACTTTTCTATCTCAGAGTTGCTTCTCTGTCACTATATTCCAACCATTTAGAATTCCAGTGCAGGTTTTCTGTAACAAGGTCAGATCAAAAACATTAAACTCTCTAACTTCAAATCATGTAACATTTCATTTTATCTTGTAGGAAGATATTCAGGCAGTAATTATAGTTTCTGGTTTTAGTTATTAATATATCAATGAAGAACAAAAAAAAAGTTTATTTTTTATCCCCAAACTTTGCTGTGTTGAGCAACTGAATTTAAACAGAATATAATATTGTGCAAAGATATATCATCACTTATATTGAGGTGGCCAAACTGTACGTTCTTTAGGTAATAATTGGTGGCTTACATTGTTATTTTTTTCTTATACATGGTCAGGAAAACTATCAATAAATATGTCCAGTTTTGTTATTGGTAATCTGAAACCAGGCCATTACAATAAAGTATGAAAGCCTACAGGAATTTTGAAGTAAAAGATAAAAGGGGTTCCTGAAGTTTGTGAAGGGAATAAATAACATGATTTTTCTCTTACCTTACTGTAAAAAATTAATTAGCTGAAAGCTTAAAGGATTTAGTTTTTTAAAAGTTATTAATCCACTCAAGCATAATTATGTGCTTTGATATCTTCTAGTCATTGCCCAAATGCATGTGCATTTGCACGTCATGCAATTATAATACATCTCCAAGTTAATTTTTTGCTGTTCTCATTTTGTCTATAAACATTTTTAGATGTGTTATTTCTTCCCCTTATAACAGCACAGGTTTATAATTACGATCAGTTGAAATATCTGGAAATATGTAACATGTCTCTATAGAAAAATACTGAAGTCAACAGGAGTATTAAGAAGCACAAATATTTGACTCCGGCTGTCAAATTTCCACTGCCCTCCGAATGGGCCCTCTGCTCTGGTGGCTCTTTTTCTATTGTCACCTGGGTGGAGCTTATTTTTCGTCTCCAGTGTTAGACCAGACTGCTCTTCACCTGTGTCTTCCTCTCCTCAACCTGGTCTCAGTTTATTTCTTAACTCCTCAGATCTCTGATCACGCTTTATACACAGGACCTCCTTCCTCCCTCTTCTACCCAGGCAGTTTCTACCTCCTTACTCTGTTTCATGTCCCAGTGACACTAACCCTGTGAAAATTATCTTACAAATATACCGTACCTGTCAACTATACCCCTCAGTGAAAACCCCAGGCAGAGACCTTGACCATGTGATTGGCCACAGCAATACAGCATCTGAAATAGGCTCTAGCAAAGCATAAGTACTTGATATTGTGAATTGAAAAACAATATGTGAAGGAATAAATGAAAAAAAAATTAAATGACATGTAATCCTATCACTCAGAAATAAACTCCATTATTCTTTATTTCTTCCATTCCATATGTTTCATTAGGGAACTGTAATAATAAAGAAAGGAGTTTGAACTAGTTAAATAGTGAAGCATAAATGTGGTTATATATGATAAAATAAATATGATTATTTTTACCAAGTAAAAGCATACCATACACATTGTTTTATAACCTGTAATTTTTATTAATCCATAATATATTATTAAAAAATTCAGCATGCCATTAAATTCATAGCTGAATTTTATGGCTACTGAATATACCATTATGTATTTTACATAATGGTATTTTACAATTGTATTTTACAATAGTAATAGTTAATATTTTGTGGGTACTTATTGCATTATGTTCTGGGTTAAAAAGCTTACCTTAATTACTTCATCTATGTTCTCAGTAAGTCTGATACTGTTCTGTTTTATGAATTGTCAAGACTACCTTAGAATTAAGTGGCAGAATGGAGATTGAACCCTGTTCAAAGAGAACATTTTATTCTGAATGATCCATCCTTCCATCTATCCACCCCGTCCAGGAAAAAGAAAGTTATTCTAATTTATATGGCCATCAGCCCTTTCATAAATTCAGAGAATGTCTGTTTTGGGGAATCAATCTTGGATACTTCATTTTTTAAATTTTTGACAGGTGGATAGGCATTAATTATTATCTTTAATATAATTTTTATTTGTTAGTAAATTTGAATAACTTTCCAAGATGTTTTGGCATTTGCATTTTTTTGTTAGTGTGGTATATCTTATTTGAAGGCCTGATTTGTTCATTTACAATTACTTCTTAATAGCTTATCATGTTCTGTTAATTAGAAGCTCCATAATTCCACCCATTTTGCAGACTTTCATATATATGTATATATATGAATTACAAGTAATGACTTAACCATATTTAAGCCAATATGATTCATTGGGCTTTATGAATGTGTTTCTTCTTGAGTGGAAAATGCTGTAGGGTGGGGTCAGTTTGTCTGAATGGTTAAGACAAGGGTTTTGAAATGGGTCCCTCTAGATTTTCTTATCACTATGGCCTCTGCTGACCACTCCATATACAATAATTTTCATATTTGCCATAACTCCCCAGCCCTTTATACTTCTTTAATTCACCTTTAACCTTTATGAGCACATGACATACAATAATTTGTTTTACTCCTCTGCTAGATACAGATAAGTACCATGGATGCAGAGTCTTGGTTTGCTAGTTCTATACCCCCCACCTGTGATACATATGAATCAGGCATCCAAAAGATGACTGCCTAGGGCAGGAGTCTAAGAGAATAGACTGATTCACAGCATTTATGGCATTCTTTTGAACTGAAAGCCTACTTTATACTACATACCTCGAACAAGTCACTTAACCGCTTTGAAAACTTAATGTCATATAATACAAAATGTAGTTATTTAGGTGTGTACCTAAACCATGAGTGTGATGAATTTATATAAATTATTTGGTTAGTACATTGTTAAAGTTTGGTAACACAACATAACATATTTTTTTTTGTCAAATGTGTCTGCTTATTTTATTAGAATCATACATAAAGTATGCCCAATAAGAATTTTTAAGGATTTTGAGTTTGTTTTGTTTTGATTGCTTTGTTGTGCCTTTATCCTGTGCTATTTTATTATAATCGCAATAGGAGAAATAAGGTTTCTTGTCTGTATCAGGATAAAAAAAATGCATAATGTTGGAATAAGATGCTTACAATGAGTGGTCCAAGTCCATATTTATCTCTAACTGCATTTCTGCCCAATAGACCACTGCTTTACGCTTATTTCTATTATCTGGGGAGTATTGTTTCTTTGTAAACTAACTAGAAAAGGTCTTTGTGTAACATTAATAATCACATATTTTATAAAAAGATCACTGAAAAATAAAGGTTCCTAACACTATGTCATTAGTGATTAATTAATTCAAGTTTCTTGCCTTAGAACAATATCCCTCCTTGTCCTACTTTAAAGTAATAAATCCATAAGAATTCATTATGATTTTTTAAGCCTTTGTCCTATCCAACTATAAAATATTTTTAGGTTACATTATTTGACTTTAAAAGGGACTATGTGTATCATTAGAGAGCATAATGAAATGGTTAAGAGCAAAGAGAATCTGTGGCCAGAATATTTAAGGTCTAATCTGCTTCTACTACTTAATAACTGCATAGCTCTCAGCAAATTACTTAAACCCTTTGGGGCTTTATTTCCCATCTTATAAGATGATAAGGATAATAACTATATTTACTTCATAGTGTGGTTATGAGAATTTAAGATGCTAATATAGAAAGAGTAAGGATAGTACCTGACTCTGATAATGTTTGTATCATACAATTCTCTAGTATGTAAAGTCAAATTTACTGTTTCATAAGGAGAAAAGCCACTCTTCATCAAGCTTTCATTTAACCATGGAAAGGCTTTTGATGTGGCCTTCTAACTCATTTGATTTAAGTCAATATCTTTTTCTTTACAAGTGTTGACATTCCCCTGTGGCAGGAAAATCAACATTTTGAGTCACTTGCTTTAAATAACGGACTCAGGCCCAGCTTTGGCATCTATCCATTTCCAATTCATTTTCAAAAGCCTTTTGTATATTTTTGAGCCCCATTCCATCTAAATACTGGAACCTTTCACGGCACTTGGTTAGCTCAGTTGGAAGAATCTGTGACTCTTGATGTTGGGGTCATGAGTTCAAGCCCCCCATTGTGTGTAGAGATTACTAAAAAAAATAAATATAATAAAATTAAAATTAAAGTGAGAGAAAAATACATAAATCAATATTGGAACATGTATTTTTTTTCCTTTCCTTCATGGCTATTCCATAATAACAATTATTGCACTATGACCAAACTTAGATAGCTATCTGGAGTTATATTCATAATCCAATTTATTAGCAAATGTATCAAAATTAATTATAGAGGAATTTAAGTTTACATGAAATAGTCAGAAACAAAGCTTCTGACACACCCAAGGAAAAATAAAAGGAGGCAGAGCAGTCTTCGGGAACTTGAGGTCACATCCTTACTATTTCACGCAGAAACAAATTGTTTGCTTTACAGCAATAGATAACAAAAGCCCATATTAAAAATGACAAATACAATGCCGGGAGAGAAGAAAACATACTGATAAAGGCAACCATGTTGTAGACAACTTCTCTAGAATATCACTTGTTATCCAAAGCAGGTGGCAATCCGTATTCACATTTATGACAAGTTGTGACAAAACCTTTATTCTTGCAGCCTTCTTCTGATGTAAAATATCTGATTTGAAAATGATTTCAATATATAATCTCTCAGCTAAGCCTTGGCATCATATCCCCATCTTATATTGCTATAGTTCAAGAACATTGATTCTAAAGGCTGATACAGAATGTTCATAACCATGGGGAAATAAACAGGGAAGAGGAGGAAATATGAGGACAGAAACAGATCTATACCAAGAATACTAAAAAGGTTTTCAGTGACTTTAAAAATGAATATTAGTATTACAGAAGAAAAAATTTTAAAAGACTACCGAATGTCAACCATTATTCAAAATTCATATAAAATGCTATTCCAATCTTTAAATCTTTGTTATCTCTAACTAAATGAGCTCAGCTTCCTCTGAATCTATATAATATTTTTTAAAATGACTTTTAGGGCACCTTTCATCAGTAAGTCTGGATCATTTTAGTATTTCTAAGGATGGGCACTAGCTCCAGTTTAATAAATGTTTAATAAATGTTCATTAAGGGGCACAGTCAGTTGAGCATCTGAATCTTGGTTTTGGCTCAGGTCATGATCTCAGTGTCTTGAGATGGAGCCCCACGTTGGACTCTGCACTCACCACGGAGCCTACTTAAGATCCTCTCTCCCTCTCCCTTTGCCCCTCCCACTGGTGCTCTCTTTCTCTCTCTCAAATAAATAAATAAATCTTTAAAACAAATAAACAAACAAATGTTCATTGAACAAGTAGTTATTAATATATGTTTTATGCATCCTTCCCTACTCCTCATACATTCATAAGACATTACAAACTTGAGTGTAGAGATATTATTCTATTCATATTGTTGACACTGGCAGTCAACAGAGTCATTGTAGAAAATCAATGGTTATTTATAAATGAACACCACAGTTATATTTTTCACACAGATTATTGCATTTGACATAAAAACCAAGAATGCAAGTATGAGGCAAGAACTATGCAACTATTGAAAATTCACATTTTAAGGAAGTAAAAGCTGTAACATTCTAAAACCATCAGTTCAAACTAGTTATATATATTTTACAATGCTCATTGTGGTATTGATATAGGAACAAATTAGAGGCTAGACAGGGAAAGATAAGGAAAGGCCCAGAGTCGGGCTCCCAGGAATCTATGGGCTCCCATGAACCCCAAAGACACTGAAAGGCCCCAGAGTCAGGCTCCTACCCATCCCAATAAAACAAAGATAAGACAGTAAAAACAGAGAAAAAAGTAAACCTGGCTCCCTAACTCCCAAATGTTAGAGAGTATCCCCCTTCAATGGCTACTAAGTAATCACAGAAACTCACCAGACCACAAAGAAATATGTCAATTAAGGTGTTATCAATAGTCCCTGCTTAAAACAAGACGGCCACAGAATCTCAAGGCCATCGGCTCCCTGGCTAGGTTCTTAATAAAAGGCCAGCCAAAAAGTCCTCAGTGCAACCCTGTCAGGACCCCTCTCACTTCTGAGAGCTGTCTGTGTATCTCTGCTTAATAAACTTTTATCACTTTGCTCACTCTCTGTTGTCCATGAGATTCATTCTTCGACTCCGTGAGACAAGAACCAAGCTCTCCCGCATCGGTATTTGTATTTAAATTTTTGCTTCATTAAGAAAATTAAAAACTTACACAGGGATGTGTTCCAATGCTTTACTATAGAAAAGTCCTTCCATTTTGTTGTTTTTGTTGTTAAGGAAAGCTCTGACAGATTTTACTCATAACATTATTGCTGTTTACAGTTCTTTTGCTTCTTTAAAATAGAATCTTATAGCAGATTGTGAAGTGTTCATTTTTTAATTATTGTCACCAAAAAGCTCTAAATGGACTAAGAGATTGTTTTGTAAGTTAAACAATACTTTAAACTTAATCCTGTAGCTGTTAAAACTGTCATGTCCCTGCCAATTCACAGAATCTTAGCAACCCTGTGCTAGGAAGAAATAACAACAAAATATCTATGTATTTTCCTAACAAGATATATAAAATGACACTTTTTATGATTAATAAAAACTTCTATTAACCATGTAAGGGCTCTTGAACAAGTAAATCAACCTCTTTAGCACTTATTTTCCTCTCTATGTCTTTTTTGTCCAATTAGCTCATTGCTCAAAGTCTCACATGGGTCCCTTCTTCTTTTTCTGCTGTATCGCACTGTGTCGAATTATAATGCTGGCAACACACCCAATTCCCCAAATTAGAATTAGATTAGGTGCACCGCTGTATGCTTATAGAGCATCCTGTTACAATCCTATTCCTCTTTCATATCATTTATTACATAATAAGAATCAGCTTATTTATGGGCTGGTCTCTCATTCTAGTTGCTACATTCTTTAAGGGCAAGAATTGTTTCATGTTATTCAGAAGTAACAGTGCTATGGAATTGTAAAAATATCAGGGTACTTTTATTTACGTTCTTTTGCAAAGTTCTTTTTGGTATTCATATTTGAATTTAATGCCTCATTAAGAAAGTTTAAAACTTACACAGTCATGTATCCCAGTGTCCACTAAAAAGAAATGGCAACACATATAATGCTGCTGAACATAATAACTATTTGCTTGTAGGGGGAGATCATGATTATTTGCCTAACACAGAAGACTGCATTTTAATTAAGGTTTCCAAAAATCATTTGTTAAAAGTTACTTTAAAACTGAGTAAAATCTCTGGTAAAAGGATTATTTCTATACCAGATATGGAGAGTGGCTGTCTAGAAAGGACAAGAAGTCTAAAGTGAAAAATACCATTTGGCTTGAGATAGTTAAGGAAACTCTGTAAGAGGTCTTTCCTTTAGAATCAAACTTTTGCAATAGAACATTAGAATGTTATAATATAATAACAATGGGGATGCATATTGGAATAAACTTACCATGTAAGAAATGAGAACCAGGGAGATAATTTAAAAATCATATGTAATCAGGAGTAAGGGAGAAATATGGCCACCATATCCCTGGAGCTATCAAGGAGTGATGTCATAAAGTGTGACAACTTCCAACCCAAGCAACTTATCTCTCTTACCCTAAATACAGCATGCCCAAATCCATTACCATGACCTGGTTCCATATTCTTAATGAGTGATTTTTGTCATTTTTAATTTTTCTACAGGGAATGATTTTTTAAATTAACTGTATGCACTTCAGCCTAAATAATATTTATTTTTAAAAAATATTTTATTTATTTATTCATGAGAGGTACAGAGAGAGAGAGAGAGAGAGAGGCAGAGACACAGGCAGAGGGAGAAGCAGGCTCCATGTAGGGAGCCAGATGCGGGACTCGATCCTGGGACTCCAGGATCACACCCTGGGCTGAAGGCAAGCTCTAAACCACTCAGCCACCCAGGGATCCCCTGAATAATATTTAAAAGATAAAAATGAAGATAGGGCAACTACTTTAAGAAAAGGCCAGCATAAATACTTACAAACTGGGGTAAAACTTTAAAAAGAGGGTAACAGTTGGCTTTTCTAGCTCAGGGTATGTCCTGGGGTGCTATTCCCATTCATAACAGAAGACTTTGTGGGTACAAGATTATCACCAATCATTAAAACTCAACTTTATTCATGCAATACTGTGTCAAATTGACATACTTCCTCCCTATGCCTCAGAAGCCAAACTGAAAGCCTTGAACCAAGATACTGAGCTACTTATGATCTCATCCAGAATCTCAAGAACTAGATATAGGCAAAATTGTGATGGCAGTGATTTATCTTTGGTAATATAGTTATATCCTCATTTTATTATACATTTCAACAAAGACCTTTAATGGTATAGTGCCTAGAAACTAGGCATTGAAGAAATTATCCCTCAGGATATAAATCCTGCCTCAGTGACTTATTAGTTTTGTGATCTTAGATATATTGCCTGAAGCCACAGAACCTACGTTTCCTCTTCTATAAAGTCATGATTATACTTTCCTACAAACTGAGAAATTGTAGAGGTAAATGAGATAACCTTTATGAAGTACCTAGCAGCATGATGGATGCATCACAAGCCCTTAATAAATGAGAGCAGTGGATCTGATTCTCTAAAAAGCCCTACTTTTAGCATCTAATTCTCTGCTTACAGGTATATGGATTTCATTGGCTGCTGTACAGAAAAAAAAATGTTAATATTTTCAAAACACTAAGGGAATACAATGTAATAAACAGAGATGTACCTTCAAAACTTAAGACTCCCACTTTCTAATTTTATTACATTAGATGAGACCTTGGACTTCAGCTTCTTACCTGTAAAATGGGTCTAACAAGATTATTATGCAGCCAAGATCTGTGACTGTGTGTTAATCTGTCCGAAATAAAATGTACAGTAAGCACCAGCCTCTCTTCCAATTGCTATAATGGAACTATTTCAGGCAACCTTGCTGTTCCTCATCTTAAGTGTATGTCAAGCATGATTGCTCTCATGGCTTCCCCTAGTAGGTAGTGTAATCTGGAGGCACACTTTGCTGCTTAGGCCAGACCCCCAGCATTATTCTTCATACAACTCTCCAGGCAACACATACTAATTCATAACAGTTGGTAGAAAATTTGTAACATCTCTGCCCTTTCTGTAGAATGGGAAGAAAACTCAAACGACTTCAATGAACAGGTGGTTAAAGTAAATAAGTGAAGCTCAGATGGGGAGAAAGAGAAAAATGGCAATAGGGATATGGCCTCACGTGGAGGGAATAGTGGGCAGTTCAGGACCAATGAGTCTGAGGGAGCCTGTGCTTTCTAAAGTGGTAGCTGGGGATCAATTCTTGAGGGGTTTTGTGGCCATTCAAGAGTAGAGCGGTGTTGCTGGTTCATGCAGGCATTCAAGGAAAGCTAACATATTGGCAGCCAATTCAAATTTAAAACACTTGCAAGACCAAATAAAATAAATCTATAGGCTGTATTTAGACCTCAAGCAGAAACTCATACATTTGTAGCCATAGCAGCTAAAATCTAAATAGCAAAGAATTACTCAACTCTCTCAAACTCTGTTCCTTCAGCCCAGAATACTCGAAATCAGAATAATAACCAAAAAAAAAATCTTTAAGGAAGAATCAAAGAGGGGGAATTTTAGGCCCCTATGGTTACCTTATACAGACAGACCAAAAAAATTGGAGCAGGGGTTGGCAACACTGAAAGTTATCCACATGAAGGGATTTTTCTATTCCCCTCTCCCCCGTAGCACTCTTCTTAAATAAATAGAATTTGCAATTTGCTTTATAAAAACAACTGGGAGGAGTGGAGGGTGGAGAACTATGTCACCTGAGAAGTACGGGCACTGAATCAACCTTCCAGTGAAAAATATTAAAGCAGAAAATGTAAGGGTGAATAGCTTAGCCCCTTGAAAGATATATCCTCTAAGATCAGCAAATTATATATATTTTTTCCAACTACAACCCTGATTCACAATCTGGGGCCTCGTGGCACATCTGTCAGTACTTAGCTCCATTTCCCCCTCCGTGGCCTCACTGCAGGAGTCTCGCAAGATGGAAAATTCACTTAGCCTACCTGCTCTAGATAAAAGTCTGGAATGGTGAACTCAAATCCCAAGAGCCTCTGGTACATACTTCAGTTCGACAGAGAAAAAATTTAACTGCACTTGAAAGAAAATGACCCTGGAAAATAGGTTAGCAAGGCAGCAGGAAGTGTGTGCCTCGATATGTTTTGAATTTCGAATTCTAAGTACTCTTTACAGGCAGAAAATGCTGTTTTATGCCTCCAGCGATAAGACAAAAATAAAACAGAACCCCACCACCTTCTTCTCAAACCATAAACTTCCTCCAAAAGAGGCTTGATCTGTAGAATTGTATGCATGAATTATTTGTGTTTTTTTTTTCTTTTTTAAATAACTTTGTACAGAACCAAAAGCTAACATTTTTCCGACAACTCAGATGACAGGTTGTCCTTGTCAAATGACACTATCCATTAAAGAGGACAAAGGTTAATAATCCATATAATTTATAGACATTAAATTTTATAATCATTTTATTCATATTATTTTATATTTTAAAGTGGAAGAAAAAATTAAAGGCATCTTTAATATCCAATAGACCATATGGTCTACACGTCAAAACATTGAGTAACAAGAATACTTAAGTGTGGAAAATTAAATATCTTTCACATACACCCATGCACACACTGCAGATATATATGCAACTTGTTCTTGTGTACTTATATGTAAAATATTAATTTTGAGATGAACCATTGATTGCGGATAGTAGATAATATAAACATACATGCATACATGCATACATGGAAGATATGGAAGGAGGAAAGAAATTTATTGTTTATTATGGCAGTCCTATCTATAAAGTCCAGCTATGAATGGCCCTTTTTTATGGATCACAACATTGTTAAAAATAAATTTATCTGTTTATTGAACTAACAGCTAAAGCTACATTCCTTCAAGTTAAGCAGAAGATAAGGTGGGCTGGATCTGTGTGGGGGAGATCCCACAGCACTAAATACAAGCCTTATGTGTCACATCCTAGATTTTTTTTTTAAGATTTTATTTATTTATTCATGAGAGATGCGGAGAGAGGCAGAGACACTGGCAGAGGGAGAGGTAGGCTCCATGCAGGGAGCCCAAAGTAGGTCTCGATCTTAGGTCTCCAGGATCACTCCCTGGGCCAAAAGCGGCGCTAAACCACTAAGCCACCTGGGCTGCCCCATCCTAGATTTCTTATTTCCATCTTAAGAGGCTCTTTCATTTATTTACCTTGTGTTAATGTCAGATTTATGTGTAATAAGTTACTCTACATTTGAAGACAAATTAAGCCTCTCATATCAGAAAAATACTCCGTATTCATTGACTTTGATCTAAGTAAAGCTAAATGCTCTTTTATAAAGAGACATTTCCATTGAGTGAAAGGTTGAGTGGAAATCTGCTTTTAGACACTTTTGCATGGTATATCCATATATGGGCGGAAGCAAACACCCTTTGTAATTTGACTCAATATATCTTTAGTGATCCTCTAAGCTTGGACAGTGTATGGTGCTTATGCCTCAGACATTTATGATATTCTTCAGAGAAACTAGCTTTTTAATGATGAAAAGTACTATTACTATTATTGAAAAGTAATTTTCACAACCCCAGAAATAAAGGGGTCTTGGTTGGTTTCTGCCTGCAACAACCTGAGATTTGTTATATGTAAATCACCTTGATGTGGTAAACTATCTGATCTGAACTCTCACATATAAACCACCCTAACTATCCATGAGACTACCATATTCAGGGCCTGGAGCAAATAGGCTATAAAATGGGGAAAAAATACATATATATTATATAATATGTGTATTATATAATACATATGTATTATATATAATGTATTATGTATAATGTATTATGTATTATATATACATTATATATATATATATATATATATATATATATATATACACATACACATATATATATGGTCTGTGGAATATTACATAGGAGCTCCAAGATAAAACACTGATTAAAATAACAAGAATATAAAAAAATAAAAATAAAAAAATAATAAAAAATAAAATAACAAGAATATGTATTGTGAGAAAATTAAATATCTCTTTTACACACACACACACACACACACACACACACATTGATGATTGTGGTGAAACCCAGCTTCCTGCTTCTACAATTGTCTCCCCTAAGCCCTCCCTTGCTACCACCCACACCAATGATCCTCCCATTCAAAGCTCAGGGAGTGTCCAAGATAAGTGAAAAAGATCTCATAAATATATTTTCCCTTATTATAAGAGAAAATAGAAACTTAATTGTTGCTGCAAAGGGGTTATTTGTTCACATTCGTTATGGATAGAATAAAGTACTTATTTCTCTAACTCTCAAAACTCACCTAAAAGTTATACTTCCAGTCCTACACCTTAACTAATTATAAAGCAAATTATGATAGTACTTACTTTAAAATATCAGCAAAGATTTTAGAAATGCACAAATACGTAGACATAGAAACCACGTCTAATATTTAAACAACAGATCCGTACTGTTCTAACAAAATCCGGGGGAACCCTTTTTTAAATTTTTTAAACTGATCTGTTCATTCACAGCGAGAAGACATTTCCAGCTGATGTGTTTGATTGAGCTAGCTGATAAGTTTTATTGCTCTCGTGTAAGACAATGAAACAAATGCCTAATGGGGGAAATTGCATGGAGTCTTACTTGGAAGCAAAGTTGGCCTCTGGCTAGTGAGTGAGTCCAGCTGAGAAAACTACTTACAATCCCCTATAAGGTCTAAAATGTAAAGCAGGAAAGAAAGACAGAAGATGGATATTTCATTAAGATGGATGAACTCAAAAAGAGCGGTGATGCAGAGAAAGTGAATAAGGGAAGTGGGGAATAAGCAGCACTGCAATTATTACCAGCCTAAAGCAAATTGCTCAGGGTCCCGTAAATCTTTTCAGGTTCAGCCCCCCATGCTTAACCAGATGATCTGCCTAGATCTTTGCACATACATCTTGCCCCACTCTCTTCATTTATTCTCTCTTCAACTAAAAGGTACTTTCTGTCCAACATTAAAGTTTTTGGCTAACATCACTCTACTATCAAAGCACTATTGTTCAAAGGTCTCTTGAATGGTTTCCAGAATTAAAAACAAAAAGCAAAAATAAAAGTCACTATTAGGACTGAAAACATATTCAGAAATGTTTCAACTGACAGTGCTACTTGCCTTCACTTATTCCCACACTACTAAGCATTTTAGACTAAGGAAAAATGAGTATATATCTCTATAATAAAACATTAAGAAAGAATAGATTATTTTTATCCTTTATTTAGCTTTGTGTCTTCCACTACAAATCTGGTTTGTTCATAGGACTTCTCTTTTTTTTTGTACCAACATAGGCATTCCCTTTTTTAAGAGGATGTGAGGATACTTTTTTCTACCCTCATAAGATCTTACTCCAATGATCCTATTACAAAAAAAAAAAAAAAAAAAAATTAAGGAAAAACATGTTACACCAATTTGCTATTAGAAAGACAGTGCAATTATTGAGCTACTAACTGTAATTTCTCGTAGCTATAATGTTTCTATTTCTAAAAAATGGGAGTAAGAGTCACACATTCTTAATAGTTGGTAAAAGAATTAAAATATCTTTTGTTAATATGGAATATTGTGCCCATTACATAGTAAGCATTCAATTAAGTGCCTTTATTATTGCTGTATTATTTTATCATTGCTTTTGCCTGACTGCTGTCTGAAATTTACCACTATGCCAAAATTTCTCACAGGAGGACCTATACCAAATCCAGTTGATTTCCCAGGCCTTACCATATTTAGTATCATGTCATCATTTGACACTTAGACCTTTCAAATTTGTTGGCCTCTGGCCCTCCGCCCTCCCACTCCATACCTCTGTTCATGTCTGAAAACACAACTCCACAATCTTGTCTCTGTGTATAACCTTTAAGTATTGATGCTTATCCCCTGTGTCAGTGTTTCCTCCCTTTGTCCTCTTCTCCCTTACAACCTCTTGTAGAGCAAGATTTCAATTACTATTTTTTACCATTTACCACTGATGGTCCCCAAATCTCAGCCTTTACACAGAAAGACATACTGCACTCCACTGGACCTCTCAACTTGGATATGTCCCAGAAGTCTCCACCTCAACATGTCCAAAATTGAACTGATAATGTTTAACTTTACACCTAAATTCTTCATGTTTTCCTTAGTTCACTCAATGGAAGCAATATCCACCCAATGCCAAAGCCAGGCCTGGAGTTCATCTTTGAATCCTCTTTCTCATCCAAACACAATATACACTCAGGTAGCAAATTCTGTCAACTCTGTCTCTCAAGCCTGCCATCTGCTCTTTATTTCGCTGCTACTCTCTTAGTCCACGTGACATTATTTCCTCAATTCTTACTCCTGCCAACTTATAACTTACCTCTCTGTCCGCTGAAAGAGATCTTGTTAGGATCACTAAGATGGGGGGAAAAAGGAACACAGAAGTTAAAGGCAGCACAAAAATAGGCTAAAATTCCATTTTCACCAGCATAGTTGTATGATCTTAGACAAATGACTCATTTCTGTCTGTCTCAATCTCTTCAGTTGTAAAATAAGGGCCATGAATCTTACATTGGGAGGATTCAATGACATATTTGGCATGCAATAACCATTCTTTCTAATATTCAGGAACTATTTCTTACCATTGTTTGGTCTATATTTGATTATGGCAACTCTTCATATTAAGACTTTTGATGAGTTTCCACTACAATTTAACGTCTACATTTTCTAACTTAGTTTATAATTGGCCTTTTCATGACCCTAGCCTTGAATACTCCATCCCTTTTAGTCCAAACTCATACTGTGTGCAGTAGCCTTTTTTTTTTCTCCCAACTCCTCTAAGCGCCAGTCTCATTCACTCCAGGTCTCTGTACATGTTGTTGCATTTTCCTGAAATATCCACCCCACTATCTTTGCCAGTTAGGTCCATCTTAAACTTGTTAATGACAGGTAATATTTGCTGCATGCTTATTTTATGCTGGACACCGAATAAAGATTTATACAAATAATTTCATTTTTAAATGCCTCAAAATAGTCCCATGACAGAGAAAGACTTTTCTGACCTCCAATACAGTGACAAACAGATCCCCTGGCTATAAAACCCCTTGGAACCCTATACTACTACAAAGAGTGTACATTGCAAGGGCTTGCTTAATTTTCTCCCCAGTTCTACTCTGAAGCCCATAAGGACAGAGACTAAATATGAACTTGTGCACTTATGCCCATATCCCTAGTCCATATATAGTTGCATAATAAACACTGTTGAGTCCTAAAGATGGAAGGGAAAGTATTACGACATCCCAGGGACCATACTGAGTTGGCATTCTTTAACTGCTATGAGTAAGGTAGTAAAATCACTTTGTACAGAAAACAGAGGTTCAAAGAACACCTACTTATTGCCCAACGCCCATAGCAACTGTCACAGCCAGTTCTCACTCAAAACTGTCAGACACAAAAGTCCATATAGATATTATATTTTCTTTATTTAAACATCTGCATGAGTGGCCCTTGTAAGAGGATCATTGAGGCTTAAGGCAGTAGCTGTGACAGACCCTTGGCAATCTATCCACAGGCTGCCCACCGAAGTCTGTTCAATGTTCATCTGCTGACAATGAAGTGGGTTGTTAAAGTAACTAAGTTATAGGTCAAATCAAAACTGTAGGGCTACATCCCAATAAACCAGGTTAAGCAAAAACAGATTTCCAGTGTTAACTGCTATTTATTTAATTTATAATAATTATAATAATTACTGGTATTAAATCTAGTTTTTATGCCTGTCATACTCTATTAGAATTAAGGATAAAAACACCAGAAGTGGTTTTGGGGTCATCATTTTATGAGGCAAATATGTCATAGATCTTCTCTAACTAAGAGCTCTTATTTCGGAGAAAAGTGATAAAAAATTAAGCTAAGCTACAGCATTTCTTCCCAGTTTCTTAGATGTGCTCTCATTACTTCTCTTGGGAATCTGTTCCTATCATCTTTTTAAAACCTATTTCAAACTCAAGGTTAGGGGAATGGAAAAGAGAAATAGAATAGGAAAGTAAATATTGATTGCAATACAGACTTGAAACTATGGTTTGCTAAGAAATCCACAGTCCATATTTCCAGCATCCAAGAAAAGTCCAAACTAAAATATATCTATCAGTCCATGTGTTTATGGTCCATTAGACACCTAGGACAGAATTTTTTTTCTAAATTTACGAATGACTCATTGATATGATTTCTTTGAAATTCTTCCTACAAAACCTGATTGTTGGAGGGTTAGATGAAATAGCTAATGGATATTTAAGTATGACATACTGAGATGCTTTTTAAATCTATAATATTTCCTAGATCAGTTTCATCTCTTAATTACAGATGCTTTCTGCTTTATTATTATTATTATTATTATTATTATTATTATTATTATTTTAAAGATTTTATTTGTTTATTCATGAAAGACACAGAGAGGCAGAGACATAGGCAGAGGAAAAAGCAGGCTCTCCTGATGCAGGACTCAATCGTAGGACCCCGAGATCATGGCCTGAGGTGAAGGCAGATGCTCAACCACTGAGCAACCCGGGTGTTCCTCTGCTTTATTATTTGTAAAGGAAAATTAAAGAATGGACAGAGTCTAAAGCCTACAAACTTTAACTCACAACCACACTCTGCATGCTATGTAACTGGCACTACTTTGCAGAAACTTTTTTTTCTTAGTTATGTCATTTAGAAGGCTTATGATTCAAACCTTTTATTATCTACAGATCTGCTAGTGAAGCTCACTATTGAGCTGCATGGCTAGCTCACTGCTATTATTACAGGATGCTTCAACTCCAAGAGTCACTTGTATTAAATCAACCCCATCACATTATTTATGTCTTCAAGTTTCCTAATTCACTTTTTGTTATTGATTTTTGGATTTTGCTTTTGACCTATAAGACTCAGAATGGCCTATGCACATTTAAAATAACTATTCAAAATTCCCTGGTTGGTCTTCAGGAGTGGGGCTGACTCCTGAGCTACTCCTAGGTCTTGTGTCATTATGATTACCCCCTAGGCTTTTCTATCTATTGCTCCTTCTACCTTCAGAATTAATAGATTGAGAAGATTAGGTCAATTGGCATTTCTAAGGCAAGTCTGAATTAATTTTCTTTGGCTTGTCTTGTTGAATTTCACACTCCCTGAACATTTCTCACTGATAAGCAGATTATGATGCTGGCTCATGTTCAAGGATAGCAACTCCAAATGTGTTTACAGAGTTGTATTGTTACCTTTTAGTACCATCAACTGCAATAAGCATTATCGTTTATAAAGTTAAAGCTCTTCATTTTAAATTTGTGTCAAGAGGCTAATATAACTGTGATTTTAATTACTAAAAATCAATTTCAAATTAATGTGAAATTTAACCATGGGAGATGTGTAGGAACCCAGAGACAATCAACTTGGCCTTTACCTTAGGTGTAGTCCTCTGTAAAAGACATTAGCATAATGCTTGTTTTCTAGATCAGTGGCTTTCAAACTGGGGTCTATGAAAAGCTTAAGTCAAAAAGGAGTTCCTGGGGATTTATTATTGAAATTTAAGTCATGGTAAATCAAACTTGCAAATAGTACAATTTTTTTCAACTTCCTACTTAAAGTAGCTGCATAGAGAGAATAATCTTAAAAAACCACTGGTTTCAGTGTTTAAGAAATCACTGGTGTCATTAAGCAGAGCAATTTCAGGGGAGTTGTAGAGGAAATTTGTATCGCAAGAGGTTTGAGAGAGAATAGAGAGGAAATGTAGAAAAAGGATACAGAGCATTCTCAAAACAGGCTTACAAAATGAATATGAAAACAACTTGGAGGTTAAGATAATATTTTTAACTCGTTAAGATAGGACAGGATTTGAATTTTCGTAGGTAATAGTGTAACAGAGCCAGTATAATAAGCATTCCA
Source organism: Canis lupus familiaris (assembly GCF_011100685.1). Lineage (NCBI taxonomy): Eukaryota > Metazoa > Chordata > Mammalia > Carnivora > Canidae > Canis > Canis lupus. The sequence continues at coordinate 22,265,427 of NC_049243.1, forward strand.
CATGAATATCCTAAAAATGGTGAGAATAACTGTGTGCCAGCTCTATAAGTGGGTGTAGAATCAGAATAATGTGGGCTAATCTTGGAGAAGTGAAGGGACACAGTAACTGAGCTATTTCTTTTAAAGTCATCGAAGGGAAGTGACCGAAAATGCAAGACATGAAAAAATTGCCATGAAACATATTCTACAACCATTCGTCTCGAGGTCACCACCTCTTTTCCAATGGTCCATTCTGTCTTCTAATGCACTCATGCACTCTTAGCAAAATTTTACTAGTTAATCACTCTCTTTTCCAGACACACTTTCTTTACTTGGTTTCTAGGACACCACTGTCCTCAATTTGCCCCTCGCCTTATTCTCTGTATACCTTGGTGGCTCCCCTCCTCCCACTTCTGAATGTAGGCATGTCTCAAGGTATTGTCCTTGAGTCTCTTCTCCCCCATGCCACCTAGATTTCAGGGCATTTAGCTATACAATGACAGATTCCCAATCTCTATGTCCAGATACAACCTCCCTCCCTCTCAGGACTCATTAATTAAACTATCTCCCCGGCATTGATATTTAGATGTCAAATAGGCAACTTAAACTTCTAACTAAAGCAGGACTCTTAGTTTCCATCCTAAATCTATGCCAGTGCCAGGATTCCCCATTCCCTTTTTCATTCAGGCCCAAAACCAAGGAATCAAGAAGTTAGATACAAATCATCTCCTTCCTCCAACTTCTATACTTAATCTGTGAACATGTCATATCAGCTTTACCATCTATGTAGTATATATCCTAAATCTTCCCATTCTTTACATCCTTGGCTATGTACCCAGGTCCAAGCTACCATTATTTCTTTGTTTTCATTCTTTACCCACTGAAGTCATTCTTGCATAGTAATTGGAATGATTTTTTTTAAATCATAGGTCAGATCAAGCTATTCCTCTGTTGAAAATGTCCAATCACTCTTCTTCCTACAATCTCAATCTTTGCTGATTAGACCTTAGATGAACTGATCTCTGCTTACTCCTCGATTCATCAACATCCCTTAATGCATGGAGAGTAAATTTTCACCATCCAGACCATTGGTTGAAGGAGGTCAAATAAAATGTCTATTAGTCCTTTCTGGGGAAGTTGGGAAATAGATAAAATTTATTTTGAAGCACCCTCCTACTTTAGTCAGCCTTGTCCTTAAGTGCTCTCCTACCTTAAGCTCCTCATGACTACTCTCAACTTCTATAAAATGTTTGGTAGGTGCCATGGCAGGAAGGATCTATGTTCTAAAATGACTCTCCTTTCAATCTCTTGAAAAAGGAAAATAAATGAAAACAGTGTCTCTATTTCCTCACTGCAGCTTTCTTGGCTAGATGTTGAGAGGAATTAATTGGATTTAATTAATTTATCTGTAGATGTGAATTATGGCTATAGCTACTGTTACTACCACTGTAGCCAATATCAAAGGTAATAAAAATAATTACTATGTATTGAATGCCTAGTTCAAAGTACATTTGAATCTTACTGCAATGTATTTCAGAAAGTATCAGGGAGGCTAAAATTTTGCCTAAAACCAGAGAGCAAGCAATTGGCAGGAATGAAATCCAGTTCCACTGAATCTAAGCCTGGGTTAAAAAAAAAAAAAAAAAAAAAAAAAAAAAAAAAAAAAAATTAGTGTGTCAGGTGGAATTTGGGGCAATATAGGTAAATATATTTTTGAAAAACCTTGTTATGAACTAGATCCTTTACAAGCCTCTGCTTCTTCTTCTTCTTCTTCTTCTTCTTCTTCTTCTTCTTCTTCTTGAGAATCCAAATATCACTTCAAATATCTTAGCTGCTATTCTTATTATGTTTATCTTAAGTCCTTGGGATATTATTAAAGCAGGGTGCTTCAGAGGATAAAGGCCACCACTTTTAACTACAAAATTTCCCATAATTATTTATTTTAATTTTCAAAAGCCAAAAAGGAAAAAAAAAATTAGCCTGATGTTTGAGGGAAAAGAGAAATTGTCTAAGCAGTTTGACTAATGTTAATGTTTATAATGAAGGTTATTATTTTATTTTCAAATAATAATTTGGGTAAACATGCAAAATAACAAGACTGTTTCAGTGGTTAAAAATTAAGATATAAGATATATTTGCAGTACCTTTTCATGTATATTTGCAAATTATTCTATGATGCATTGATAATTTTCCTACTTAAATGCCTGGCATTAGTGAGAAAACTAGTGCCCTGGTGCTGTAGTTGGCTTTTTCTAAAACATGTTATAATTTGCATGTGTAGCTAAATTTTCTGTTTTGTGCTCAAGTGAAAAAAAAAGAACAATGCCTCTTTCTTTAGTTGGTATTTCAGAACAACCCGATCAGTGGAAATGCATGATAAAGTTTCTTTCAGGTGCTTGGTGTCTGAACATTCTATTATAGGACACAGGGAACAAACTGGAAATAAAACTCACACAGCCTCTTTAGCAGTAAAAAAATATGAAGATGAGAGTTATAATGGAAAAAGAGGTCAAGGTCCTTTTCATGCAATGGCTTCTATGCTAATTCTGAACAAATTATGCCTTTTGTCCATGTGATAATCTAACTTGATCTCCATTTAGATCTCTGAATTTGTGGAGGTACAGGATTTTAAAACTAAGGCATGCACAGGGTGAGGGGTGTTCATAAATTGTAAATGACAACTCTACCCTATAAATTCATGTCTGTGTTATCAGGGAAAGTAACTTTATTACCTCGGCAAATAAAACCATGAATTGTAGAAATGGAATAGTTTTTCACTATTTTCCATTCATTTAGGGGTGACCTTTCTTGATCTGTCAAAAGGTGATTCATCTTTCAAACCTCATCCTAATGCATTTCTTTCTGGTCTTCTCAGCTGACTGCAACAACTCCTTCCACAGATTATGTCGTTGACATAATCAAGACTTCCCTTATGGCATTGTCATATACTACCTTCTACAGTAATGCCTTGTCCACTAATTTTCTCGATCTCTTATATCTATCAACGTCCTTGAGGGCAGTGAGTCTATGTTATACTAATTTCTTGAACCATTAGGGAGACTGTCAACTAAAATAAAAGTATTGTTTGTAAATTCTTTTTTTTTTTTTTCATTTATTTATGATAGTCACACAGAGAGAGAGAGAGGCAGAGACATAGGCAGAGGGAGAAGCAGGCTCCATGCACCGGGAGCCTGACGTGGGATTCGATCCCGGGTCTCCAGGATCACGCCCTGGGCCAAAGGCAGGCGTTAAACCGCTGCGCCACCCAGGGATCCCAAAAGTATTGTTTGTAAATTGTTTTTTTTTAAAAGAATACAACACAAAGTATTTAGCCCTTAAAAATGCACAATAAAAGAGTAGTTCTTATGTTGTATTCTTACCATAATTACACATACATACACACATGCACGTGGTAAGGAAACACCACCAACACCACGAAGGACAATTTATGTGACATTTTCTTTAACAATATTTCTACTATATAGATTTCTACTCTCATTGTCTAATTTTGTGTACTTTATTTGTTTAGTAGGGAAGAGTGAAAACCCATCACCAACTCTATGTGAAAAATATAAAATGACAACTTAAAAATTAAGTCATCTACTTTACATATAATTAAATAAAATACATTAATATTTAAAAGTGTTATAAGTGGCTACTTATAATTAAGCTTCTTGAAATACAGAACTATATAATAGAATAGATATTTTTAAGAGTTTATTTATTTATTATTTGACAGAGAGAGCACAAACAGGGAGAGCAGCAGAGAGAGAGGGAGAAGCAGACTTCCTACTGAGGAGAGAGCCCAATGTGGGGCTCAATCCCAGGACCCAGGGATCATGACCTGAACCAAAGGCAAGATGCTTAACTGACTGGGCCACCCAGAAGCCCCTAGAATAAATTTTTAAGAAGAATTTTATGACATTCTGAAAATGTCTATGCAGTTTTATATTGTATACTGAGAGTCCAATATATCTCAGATTTCTAGTTGAAGACATATGGCCAAAAAAGAAGTAAATGATTGGTTAAACCAAAAAGAAATGTTTATTAATTGTTATGCTTTATAAATAATGATGAAGTCTCTGATAAACAATTTAAAACAATATTCCTTTCCTAATTATTTTCAGATTTGAAAGTAGTTGAATGTGTAGGTGATTTTGAGCTAAAAAAAATTAGCTAAAAAGGACAAGGGGAAGTATTATTCAACTAAATTATAGAAGATGGATAAATTTAGAACAAAGAGAAAAGAATGAATACTGTTTTAAAGTTAGTATCAGGGGTGTGAGAGGACAGATGTGATGTCATGAATCAGGACTATAGCTGATTTTATTTTATATACATATAAAAATATGTAACATGGTATAAGTGATTACAATATATGAAATAAGTAGACATTAAAACAATGTACTTCATCAATAGGCCAAGAAATCTTTATACATGAGACTAAGAGGCTGTAATTAATAAAACAAAATTGATTGTTTGGAATATTTAATTTGGTCACATATATAATCTACTATTTTTAAGTCTTTTCAAAGACATGACACTGAGACCACAGATCTCAAATCTTCTGAAAAAAACTCATAGTATCATGGGGACACTCTATCATTGATATTCTTCAACTAGTTGTAAATATTTTTAATAAGTACTTCAAAAGCTAAAACTTGTTCTGGTGTAAAACAACATAATTTAGGTATTGATAGATATGAAATGATTTGCTGTTGGAATGAATTATCCTTCACATTGTCTCTTGAATCCTAAAAGCATAGACTCAAGTAAACAATCTGGATACTGACAGATAAGTATAAAATTAAAATAATTTATGTTGACTTAACCTTTGAGTATGTTGAGTGACAACGAAGTTAAAAATTCAGGTCTTGGGCAGCCCGGGTGGCTCAGTGGTTTAGCACCACCTTCAGCCCAGGGCGTGATCCTGGAGATCCGGGATCAAGTCCCATGTCGGGCTCCCTGCATGGAGCCTGCTTCTCCCTCTGCCTGTGTCTCTGCCTGTGTGTGTGTGTGTGTGTGTGTGTGTGTGTGTGTCCATGAATAAATAAATGGAATCTTAAAAAAAAAAATCAGGTCTTGACAGTTTTATGTAAGAGAAAAGCATAATTTCATTTCAGGAATCAAAACTTTATATGGGATTAGGAAATGTCCACTGCAGTATAATGTATACATTAAAATATTGTTTCTCAAACTTCCATATACATTCCAGATCACCTGGAAATCCTGCTTCAGGAGGAATGAGGATCCTGCATTTCAAACAAATTCCCAGGTAAGGTAGATATTTCTGGTCCATGAGTGGACTGCATTTTTAGTAGCAAGACCTTAAATAGAATTAGTTAAGTTTTAATGATCAACAGAAAGGGAAAAGATTAGGATAAAGAGATGAAAGGGAAAGATCTGGTCAAAGACCAGCTGGATAATAACTTTAACTAATGTGTAACAATAGTTAGATATACTAATGTTTATTTCTTACCATATGGGTTTGGTACAGTCCCAGAATGAACACACACATTAAGCTTCAGACATGTTAAATTCATGAGCTGATCTTAAGCCTGAACAATAAATGGTTTTGCAGGAGATGCCTGGGTGGCTCAGTGGTTTAGCGCTGCCTTCTGCCCAGGGCCTGATCCCAGAGTTCCAAGGTCCAGTCCCACATCAGGTTCCCTGCATGGAGCCTGCTTCTCCCTCTGCCTGTGTCTCTGCCTCTCTCTCTGTGTCTCTCATGAATAAATAAATAAAATATTAAAAAAAAAGAAAAGAAAAATGGTTTTGCAAAGCAAAATCTGAAGTATTAAGGCCATTTTCTATAGTGTATGTTATCATTAAAGAGAGGAACCACTGATAGTCTGACCAGCAATTTGTTAAGTATTTTTGTTTGTTTGTTTGTTTGTTTGTTTGAATTTAAGTGGACCCAAATGCTTTTAACATTTTTCCTCTAAACTTTTCAATACAAATGCAGCAAGCATCTGTCTTCCTCTGTACCGTGTTTTATATCTAACCTATCCCTCCCACAGGCATCAAAGCTGAACATGATGGTCATGCTGTTCCATGCAGCTCTGAAAGACAAACAAAAGAACAAACACACCCTAACAACTTAAAACCTGGAGCCAAGGGAGCTCTCCAGGTTGTACGATGCCTCTCTGATCCTCCCTATAAATATAAAAGCTGCTTTCTTCAGTAACTGAAAACAATCATAACTGTCTTTCCCCGAGTCTTGTTGAACCTCTGGGGATAGAGGAAAGGCAGCGTATAGAAATGTGCACCAAAGTGTCCACGGATGGATTTGATTTACACAGTATGGTCTGCTATAACCTGTGAAGATTAGAAAATGAGTTTTCTTAGATAAAGTTTCTGTTTCCAGCAGAAGACCTGCTAACATCTTTAAATGGTCTATCTATAAAATTCTATTTTTCTAATGGATGACTGATTAAAAAAAAAATGTTCTTGAACTGCATCATAGATTTTCTACAACCTCATATATACATATAATCATAATGTTATCACATGTATATGCCTATAAGTTGGAAATCACATCTATTTTATTTTATTGATATAGGGTAAAGGAAAATGCAGCTGTGTCCACAATACATCAATTTCAAAGCCCATGTTCTTCAGATGAGCAAGTCAATTTCAAGAGTAAAATCGATTTGAAAAAATCTTATAAGAAATTGTTGGTATTAAAACTAACAAGCCAAAAAAAAAAAAAAAAAAAAAAACTAACAAGCCAGCTTATATGTGATGATTTACTCATGAAGTTGAATTTTAAACAGAATTGGAAGAAAAATCTGTGCACTATATTCATTATACCAATTTCTATGCATTTATGTGAGATTACTAATTTAGTGATAATAATTTTGGTTGGCAATAACTTACTGACTTAAGTCATTTCTTTGTTATATCATCAAACCTATATTAGTATTAGTATAAAAGAGGTTATTTACTGTTGTAAATAATCAGCCCTCCCACTGCTATCTTCTTAATTTTGTCTAAATCTTTATTAAACCTACTAATGTGGAGCAAATGTAGTTTTTTTAAAGTTAAAGGTATGGGGATTTTTATTTTGATAGCTTTGTTATTTATAAAATAAACAATTTTATTAAAAGTATTCTTTAGGGATGCCTGGGTGGCTCAGCGGTTAAGCACATCTGCCTTTGGCTCAGTGCGTGATCATGGGGTACTGGGATCGAGTCCCACATCGGGTTCCCTGCAAGGGAGCCTGCTTCTACCTCTGCCTGTGTCTCTTATGAATAAATAAATACAATCCTTTTTTTAAAGTATTTTTTAATTGGCAAGGAAGGTATAATTCCTCATGTGATGTCTATTAACATTAATTCTGTCTTCCTAACAAATTAATTTTCTGCTAATTTCAATAAGTTATCTATAAAGAAATATTTTTCTTTTAATAAGATACTTGGAACCACACTTGAAAAGAAGAAAAAACTAGTGATTTGCCCTGGAAATCTTTGACTTTACTGGTAAATAAGGGTCTGGGATATGGGTTTCACCTTTCACTTTTATAATATCTTTCACTGACTAGGAAGTCTTTTATCTAAAGAAAGCAAAAAATAATAGATTTTAATTCAAAACATTAAATTTTCAGATTTGTGTTTTGACCACTCATTTCTTGTGCATCTTTTATATGTCAATCACTGTGGTGCTGAGCATAACAATTCCTGGGGTGATGGAAATGTTCTATGATCACACCCTCCAAAATAGTAACCACTAGCCACATCTGACTATTGAGTAGCAGGTATGTGACTACTGTGACTGAGAAAATATTTCTCTCATATAATTTACTTTCAAATAAAGTGTCACATGTTGCTAGGATCTAGTTTACTAGGCAGCAAAGCAAATCCAGGCAATAGGGATATGGCTTTGCCATAAAGAAGGAACCAGGGAGGCCTGGGTGGCTCAGTGGTTGAGCATCTGCCTTTGACTCAGGTTGTGATCCCTGGGTCCTGGGATCAGTCCTGCATTGGGCTCCCGCAGGGAGCCTGCTTCTCCTTCCGCCTATGTCTCTGCCTCTCTCACAGAGTCTCTCATGAATAAAATAAATAAATAAAATCTTAATAAAAGAAAAAACAAAGAAGGAACCAGCCTCATAAAGCTTATTTCTCATTAGTCACAAGAATACACAGAATTAAACAAAAAATAAATGTGCAATGTTAGAAAGAATGATTTTAAAGACTAGATAGCATTGGAGGAGTAATGAACAGAGATGTGAATCTAGTGAAGGAGAAAGCCACCCGACAAGCTAGGGAGGGAAAGAAGTTCCAGGTGGATATAAAGGACTTAAGGGGGAAAGAGGTTAGTTACTACACTAATACTTCAAGGAAAAATAACTTCACTTGAAAAAAGAAAAGCATGATATTTTAATTTATCTCTTTAAATGAAATCGGTGGATGTAAACTAATCCAGTGAAACTAATATTTCTAAAATAAGATGAAATGAAACAAATATTCTTAAAATAAATTGATCAAAACTGATACAACTTTAGATACTACCACCAAGGCACATCAAACATTTATGGTACTCTTCACTTTTACATTTATCAAGTAAAAGCTTCTTTGCCAATCTCGTTTTGTAAGCCTTACGCTATTTGAAAATTTTGGAGAGGTCTTCGTTGAATATTAATAACCAAAGAATCTTGGAAATTCTACTCAAAATTTCTTTTTTCTAAAAGATTTTATTTATTTATTCATGAGAGACACACAGAGAGAGGCAGAGACACAGGCAGAGGGAAAAGCTGGCTCCCCGAGCGGAGCCCGATATAGGACTGAATCCCTGGACCCGGGATCATGATCTGAGCTGGAGGCAGACGCTTAACTGACTGAGCCACCCAGGTGACCCTCTACTTAAAATTTCTGATTGTACAGATAAAGACGCTGAGGTGTAAAGATATTACATAATTCCTGTCACTAGGCCCTTTGACCTCCATGCCTGCTGCTAATTACATGATGGTGCTAAACCTAGAATCTTTAATACATCTAACATTAGATAAGCAAATAATAAGACAGGCAAAGACACTACTCATGAACAAAATAACAATGCTTGTTTAAGAATTAATGGATGAATGGTAGGAGGGGTAATTTTGACTTTACTAGATTTCTTTAAAGGTCACTAAGACTTTAAAACCTTAAATTAGGTAGAAATGTTTTGTTTTCTTGTATGTCTAATGAATTCAGTATCTAGAAATTGAGGAATTAATATATCGTTTTGAGAAAGATGAACTTGCAAATTGAGTAATGCAGTTTCCAAGACAGAACTTTGGATTTCTACTTTGAAAATGCTGAATCCAGCATACTGGGTGGTCAGAATCAAGTAAAAAGCTGTTCATGTAAATTTAGTAATTACAGATAGGAGAAGTGTTCAAATGCATTAACTAATCTAGATTTGTCAACAAAGTTTTTAAAATATGAACAGTTCTATTTATAATTCAAACATTTCTGTAATTTTAAATGGTGTATTTTGAAACAGCAGAAAACTTAATTTTTCTCTTTTACTTGGAGCACACAGTGCATTTTTATTTGTTCTGTATGCCTTAAGTTCTTGATTTTTCTCAGTAATATTTAAAAATGTCAAATGAAAGCTAATTTTTCATTTGGCCTCCTTATATATCAGTAGAAAATGGGGGTGAGGGGAAATGTCACGCTGATAATTTGTATTTTCTATCCCACTGAAAAATACTGCAAAATGATTGCACAAGAAGTTCTCAAGGCTTTCGCCTCTATTCCACTCACACATGATCTCTGAAGGTTGAACTCTCAAAACAATGAAATCTGTTTTTTACATTTTATAACCACTAATAGTGGTTTAATAACCACTAAACTAAGGTTTCAATCTTTACTGTGAGCCAAGTCCTAATTCCATAAGTAAAACAAATATTTATACCTATGTATACTTAATATGTACATTATATAACCACTATATTTCTCTGTCTAGAATGTAAATTCCTGGGAAAATGTATGTGCCTCGAAAAATAGAAATTCCTTGGGTCACCTGGGTGGCTCAGTCAGTTAAGCGTCTGCCTTCACCTCAGGACATGATCCCAAGATCCTGGGATTGAGCCCCACATGGGCTCCTTGCTCAGTGGGGCATCTGCTTCTCCCTATCCCTCTATCTGCTGCCCTCCCCCCCCGCTTGCTTGCTCTCTCTCTCTGTCAAATAAATAAATAATCTAAAAAAAAAATTCCTTGAACACAGGAAGGGTATCTTGCTCATTTTATTGTCTCAGATTGGAGCATGTAACAGGCTATCAATAAATACTTGATAAGTATTTGAATGAATTTGAAGAGTTCATCTCCACAGTCTACTACGCTGTCCATGTCCTCCCCTTCTCACAATCCTGAATTGCTTTCTACTGACCAAACTATTCCCAATGTTTTTGTAAAAAATAATATATAATTTTACATGTTAGGAACACATGCCCACACTTCAGTTTGAAAACACTGGAAACAATGAAAACATCTAGAGAGTTTCTGCTGCTCACTGTAATTTAACACCCCTGCTACTTTGGGCACACCTCTAGCCAGCACAAATCACTGCTTGGCCAAACCAGCAGCACCCTCAGCTAGACTGTTAATATACTTCAGCACTCTATTATCTCTCCTCTACTGGCCCTGCCTCAGGCATCTTCCAAGATGTCTTTCTCTTATTTTCTCTGCTAATTCTCCTTCTAGAAACTATATGAAAGAAAAAAAATCTGAATCAAATCAGAAACAAAGAGTTCTTACTAGAATTGGACTATTTGCTTTCCATGTGACCCTAGGCAAGTCACTTCCTTGATTGCTTACTTGTAAAAATTAGGTCAAATCAAACTATGATTACAAGGATTGCTGGGAGACTTAGATTAATATAGTTCTTAGTACATATTAAGAATATAAAATATTTTCTTCTTCCACCATGCATTCCATCAACGACCTTAATTTTGTCAATGATAAGGTGTGGGGGAAAAGAAAAAGCTTGACTTTCCAAACCCATGTGGTAGGTATAACTGAGAGAATAAATATTAAAGTGACATGAAAAAGCTAAAAAACAAACATTTATGTTACTACCGACCTAGACACTGAGGCACTTCTCAAGTTTCCATCTCTACTGTGAAGGTTTCCTGACCATTCCAGTCATAAAGCACAGAACCTGTTGGCTGTAGAACATTCTGGCCGTGTATATATTGCCTAATCTTATAAATATAAAATCCATAGATTGATAAGTGTAAAATATTTTTAGGATACTTGGATTCCAAATGACAATAACATACCCAGGCTGACTTAACGAAAATGAATTCAAAGGTAGACGGGTTGAGTTAGAAAGGTATCCGAAGTTCCCTGGGCTTTCTCATGAAATGGAAGGAAAGCCGAATAACTTAGCATTAATGGCTAAACTCAGAAAAGTAGAAATCATTGTGAGGAAAGCAGGTTTCCTCAGGAGAGGCCATTGAAAATAATGCAGGTGTTCTACAAGAGGGACAGTCCTTGCCTTGCTTTTGTGGACAAAATGGCAACTCCTTTTTTAAAGTTGCACTTTTACAACCACTCAATTTAAATAAGTTGATCATTGAATTATTCATTACCAGAAGCTTATATGACTTCCATGTGTTCGTAAGGAAGTTTATGTAAAATTCTAATATCTTCCATCAAATAGCCAGAAGGGAAGACTGTTTAGCAGGAAACATCTTCTCTGCTCAGTTCTGTTGTGGGCTCCTTCCTCCTATTGATCTTTTCTCAATTTGTTAGCACCCAATTTAATTTTGTAAAAACTAGAGAGATAAACTGAAAATATGCACATGAAACCCAATTACAGCATGAGACATTATTACTGCACTCATATATGCCTGATTAAATTCACATTTGGTTATAATCAAGCATACATCCAGTGACGAGCCAGAGTCAGACTATATCTAGAATAAATTCTTCAGCCTGGTGAAAAAAGATATGTAATAAGTTAATCCCATACCAGAGTGGTGAGTATCATAAGATCTTCCCTTTCCTTGAAGCTTTAGTTGTTGGTCAACTGTATATAAGGAATCGTGCTGTGTGCTGCAGGTTATTGAAAACACCTGAGCACATGCATGTGCACACATGCACAGACACAATCACACACACACAGAAGAAAAAAAAAAAACCTCTGTCACACTCTCAAGATTTTACCCCTTCCATTCATGCAAATCCTTTTGCGTAGTCATTTATCTATTTTTCCTCTATTTACATTTCATTATATTTGATAAAAGTGAATGCAGAAAAGCACAATATCTCAAATCTGATCTGATGTTGAGTGAAATTAAGAAATGATCCTGAATCTGTTAAAGTCCAAAACAGGAGTTTTTCCAAAAGAAATCAATCATAAAAATATGGAACCTCTCATGCAAGGCCTATATTACTGTAGATCATCTTGGATATATATTCTTAGTTTACTTCTTTATAAGTGAGAAAAGAAAAAATTTAATTACAAGTAATGATGAAAGAAAAAGCCTACACTTATGAGTTTATGGAAGTTTCAAAAAAGAGCTCTTTTCAATTTTTCAATTTGATGGTCTCTTGTAATCCCCATGGCAACAACCTTCTACTCATTCTGTCCATATTTCTGCAGAAGTGAAGCTAGTTTTAACTATTTCTGTTAAATCATATTTTATTATACAAACAGGGGTAGCATTTACCTTCAGTGTCACTGATATTTAAGTTATACACACACACACAGGAACAAGAAACAATGTAACTTCCAAATTTTACACACTTAGATGATTTTGTTCTTTTCCCCCACAGGAGTCAAAAAAATCTTAAAAAAAAAAAAAACTGATGGGACAAAATACTGTGAAAACAAAAATAGTTGTTAAAGTTAAATTGAGAGGAAAATTTTGTTTAGTGATATTATTTATCAAATGCTTTATGATGTTCTTTGCATCCTGAGCCCTTCCAAATATTAATTTATTGATTATTGCACTCATATAAACATTATAGAAATGTTAACACATTTAATATTTCTCTGTTTCACAAATATTGAGACACTCACAGAATCACTGGCTCCAAATTTAAAAAAGAGACAAAGAAAAAATTCAATAGTGAGCACAGAAGATGAAAATAAACTTTGTAACTTCACTTTCCTCTCCGTTATTTTTATGTGCTTCATTCTTCATATATATGATGAATCTTCAGTGAGCTATTTATCTGTTAGTGACCATGTCTGGCATCTCCTCATATTACCACCTGTTTAATATTTGCTGAGAATACAATCATTGGAATATTTGCTCAAAAATTACAATTGAAGAATTCAACTTGCTACCAAAACCCAGGAATGCCATCTTAAGATAAAAACACATATAGCTGGATTATTTGCTGTTTTGTAATATATATTATCATTGCTTCTCAAATATATGGATACTCCTATTTATTATTTTGTTAGATTGATTGTCCTTTAAATTTGAAGTTTTCTGTTCTAATGATCTCTATCAATAATTTATGCAAGGACATAGTAAGTAATTTGTTTCTGCTCATGTAACTTCCTGAGGGAGGACTGATAGGTTTTATGGTTCTATAACTAAGAGTGGCACAGTTGGAACCACTCTGCAGGTTAAATACATGCACAAATATGGTAAATACCAACAGGTCTCAAAAACATAATGAAGAGACACCCACCACTCATATAAAGGAGGGAATGTCTACCAGGAGCCAGTTGTAATTACAATGGTGGAATATTTACATCGGTGGAATATTTTTCAAGGAAGAATTACCAGTTTAAATGATCTTTGGTGTCAACTGAGGAATCTCCATAACAAGAGGCCATCAGAGACACATCCAAATCACTACCAAAAAAATGCTTATAAAAATGCAGTAAGGTCAGCCTCACTTTGTAAATTCATAGTGTCTTGAATATTTTTAATTCCTTACATTTGAGATCCTTTAATTAATCTTTTAATAGTCTATTATTTATTTAGTGGATAATAAAAGATGCAAATATCAATTTTGGGTGCAATAATGACAATTTGTTATTGGTTTTTATCAGTTCTTTTGAGAAATATAAGAATTGAGGCCAATTGGGGGGAATGACTCATCTTCATGAGAATACGTTACTATATTTTCACAGTATTAATAACTGTAATAGTTTAAGTTGTATTTATTTTATGTCTCAAAAATAATCATTAAAAAACAAAATACAAGAGAAAAAATCATACACGTTGTATAATTCCATGTATACTAAATGTCCAAAAAAGTCAAATCTATAAAGACAGGTAGTAAATTAGTGGTTGGTGGGGGTGGGGCAGAGATCAACAATAGGACCTCAGTGGACTGATAAAAATGTTCTAAAAGTGACTTATAATGATGGTTGCACAAGTTGCTAAATTCACTAAAAACAGTGGAATTGTACAACATAAATGGAGAATAATAGGTATAATATGCCTCAATAAAGTCATAATATATAAAGGGATCACTAACTTTTAAAGGAAAAGTTGAAGTGATTTACTACTTAATCTTGTGAGTTTGTTATGAAGTTGAAACAAATTTTTTGGATACATAATGCCAATGAAACTCAAGGTTCCTCATCAATTAAATGAGGATAAGAGTAGCATTTACTTCATAGGGCTGTTTTGAGCATTTATAAAAACCCTGAATAAAATAATGTGTGGAATATATTTAATACATAATAATTACTACAGATAGCAGTTCCGGTACCACTATCAGTTTGCCAAAACTAAAGAGGAATCATAACAGGAGGGGTATAAAGAAAGAAATCCATCCTTTAAAAATGGACTGGTAAAGAATCATACTCAGGACATGGAAATAAGTTTGTCTTGGTTAGAATCCTCACTTAGGACATATTACCCCTGAGAGATGAGAAACTACATTTATCTCTTAATTCTGGCAAAGAGACACTCAAAGGAAGGAAAGAAGGAAGAAGGGGAGGGAGGGAAGGACAGAGGGACAGAGACAGACACACAGAGAGGAAGACAGAAATCCTTATGACCTTGCTACGTTTGAAATGTCTCTGATCAGGAGTTAGAGAAAACTACAGATATTGAAAATGTACTGTGAAAAGTCTCTCTGCATATGTGACAAATACTATTAACATACTATAATAAATTCCTTAAAGTTTTGAATGTATTTTCAAAGATGAATTCTGGGCAAATACAATTTGATGTATATTTATGCAATGTTTCACATCACTGTCATTAACATATTTTTGTCTCTTTTTCAAATCAATCCTGATTCTTGGCATGAGTGTTGAATGATTAAAAAAAAAAATCCTAGCTGAGCCACATAGGCGCTGTGTGGCCTTGAAAAAGGCTCAGACACTGAGCTTTAATTTTCTCAGAAATGGGAATAAAAACCAAATTCACACATTTTTGGTGGGATTCAAACACACTATTTTATGTGAAATTACTTTACAAATTTATATGGCTCTCGGCAAAAAAAGTATCATTTTTATTATTCTCTTTGTTAGAAGAAAGAAAATGTCAGGCAAAATCTAGGTTAGAAATGTGAGGGTGAGCAGGAAATTACACCTGTGTGATGTCACTCTGTAGGGATTGTCTGTGCACCTTACAGCAGCAATAGAACAATGGGCAAAATATAAAAAAGAAATCAGATTTAACAAATAGCGAAAACTTCATGTATCAAAGGGAGCTTAAACTTATAGCTGCCCTATTCCATTTGGCTAGCTGTCTAGCTGCTTATTTGCATGTCTGCTAACAGCATCAATTATACATGGGATAAAAAGCATCTTATTAATGTGATCAATGTATTCATTCCTATGGCAAAACGTATGTTTTTAATGTATTATCATATTTTTTTTGTACAAGGAAGGGAAAATATTCCTAGGCTCTATGCATTATTAGAGGAGTAACTGTTCTCAAAATAGTTCATTTTCTAAAAAATAGTGCTGAGAAAAGAATATTAAAATTCTTTTATTGGAAGTACTTCAAACTATTTTCAAAGAATATTTAGTAGGAGTTGCATAGGGAGTCCAATAATTTACATGTGTTTGGTTATTACCCAGGGCCATAGGTCCCTGGCAGATTTCATCGATGGGCTTCACAGGGTCTGTGGAAGCTCTGAATGATTTCAGTTAAAAAAAATATATGTGGGTATATGCCTTTTTCTGGAGAGTGAGCCTACAGCTTTTAAATGATACTCGATGAAGTCAAAACAGAAAATTTAAGCACTGCCAGTTATAAAACAAAATATTTAAAGTAACAAACATTTATTATATTAATAACTATGTGCTTGAGGCTACTGCACATTTCTGAAAGGACTAAAACAAGTAATTGCTAAAAGGCACAATATCACATGTATATGTTTAATCCATGTATTTAAGAATAATCTGTTAACTGTACCAATAGTTCTGAATCATAAATGGATTAATTTGAACACCCTTAACCTTCTAAATAAGACATGAAGTAATAATGCAAATAACACATGCTTGTCAAAAGTGTGCCAGTATTTGCTTTCAATATTTTAAAAATAGAATACCATTTTATTAAACACAGACTTCCACTAAAATGGCAAATAGTTGGATGATGACTTTTCTGGACTATAAGGACGATACTTATTTTAAATATCAAGTGCGCACTGTGTCTAACAAAACAAAAAATAGTTATTTTTCCCATTGTATAAGGAATATACTTTTTCTATCTTCCAGGTATATTGAGGAAAAAGAAATTAAATGAAATTAATCTTAGCATCCATCCTGTTATCTAACAAGATTAACTGAAATTTTATTTGAAAAGGGTAGACATTATAATTGCTAATATACATTAATAAAAACAACTCCATCATCAGGAGTCTTCTGTTTGAGTTCCTACTATGAACCAGGAACTCTGCCAGATTTCTTTTGAATTCAGCATATCATTAAATCCCACTTGGTATACAAAACTCCATTTTATCCTCGTCACCCTCCCCCCAAACCTAGTCACCTTACAAATAAAGAATGTAAGCGCAGCATGCAAAACACATCGAATTATGTGTAAAGACTCACTTGGCAAAAACATGCACCATAATATAGGTGATCAGTAGATATTTATAAAGTATGGAATCAACCTTTTTCTTATGACACATTTTAAAGTCACTAAAAAGTTAAAGTAAGGATTCATTTACACTAACTAGAGAATTCTGAATTTATTTATATATTCATGAGTAAATGCTTACTTGCACATTTTCAAAAACCAAGTGGGTATTGTGCTTTACTAAAGGAAATATGTTTAAATATCAATAACAGCTATATAAAAGTAATGCCCTCAGCCTATGATACTTAGGTTAATAAAAATATTAATAAAAATTCCAAAGGCTCTAGTTAAAAATTTAAAACAGAAAGCTGATAGGTTTAATTCAAATAATATCAAAAGTAAGTACTGGCATTAAAATATGTATTAAAATCTCATTGTAAAATAAATAAGTAGCCAATAGCAC